>NC_135214.1:11206349-11216349 GCF_052324685.1 Brachyhypopomus gauderio
GCAGTCCCAAAAAATACAATTTAAAATAGCAGCTGCCCCCCCCCCCCCCCATTTCTGCATAACCCTCTCTATGGTTCTTTTCTTAGCTGATAAAGTGATTTTTATTTGATTTTAATGAGGCTGATAAAAGAGAGAAAATAGATATTTAATGGTTGAGAACGGTGAAGCTTCTGGGATTTAGTTGAAGATTTCATTGTTTTGAAAGCCCCGGTGTCCTGGCAGGCAGCTCTTTCCTCGGTGGACTCTCTGGTTGATGGGATCTTGCTCTTAATTGCATGATTTTCACGCTTTGGTAATTAGAAAAGTGCAATGAGCCTTACAATGGCCAGATGAAGAGGCATTAGGGCAGATGAGGGCGGGGCCGAGAGTGGCAGTGAGATGAGTGGCATTGTCATTTACTCATGCTGTGTGTTTCTCCCGCCCCCAGCCAACATGACCACGCCCACCCAGTCACGCTATAGGACCATCATCCAGCGTGCAGCCAATGGGGGTCAGGAGTGTCCGGACACGCTGTTCGAGGAGAGGGAGTGTGAAGGGCTTCCTGTGTGTCCCATCTACAGGTCACTTTGTCATGTGGTGTATAGCAGTATTGCTAGGCAGCACTACACGCCCACATTAATTATCTCATTCTGACATTCTGCATATGTCAAAAACACTGGCTCAGGAAATTATCACATTCATTATCGTTAAATCAGTCATATGGTCAAAAGCAGTAATTCATTCCCTTTGTGCAATCAGAGACATGATCAGAACCACAGTGTTTACACCATAAGATCTGTGTACATATTGACTCTTTGTGAATATTTACATGTTTGCACATCACATAAGTATTTTGGCTCTGTGCATTTGAATGCTAAATACCTGCGGTGTAAAAGTGTCACAGATGAATCGTTTGGCAACAGTACCGAAGCAAACAGAATCAGCAAAGTGAAACCACCCACACAGAATCAACACACTGATTCATCACACTGAAACAGCCCAAACAGAATCAACACACTGATCCATCACACTGAAACAGCCAAAACAGAATCAGCACACTGATCCATCACACTGAAATGGCCTTTTCCCTCCCAGGTGGAGGACACACAAATGGCGTCCGTGTACGCTGGTGCCGGAGTCGGTCCGGCAGGGTGTGATGGGAGTGATGGGAATGGGCCAGCCGTGTGGAAGGGGCCTGGAGACTAGAGGTAAGACGTGACTCACACAGACCCAGAGTTGCCACGACCAATCACAAGCCTGCGTCCTGGCTCTGTCCCGGGAACATGTGGACAGTGTCCTGAAAAGCGTGCCATGTTTTTGTAATGTTTGCATCTGTGATTGATGCACTTCCAGCTTCGTCTGAGGGCCGTGTGTGTGTTTCAAATGGCAGCATTGCTGAGGTGTGAGGGCTGTGTGTGTGTGTGTGTGTGTGTGTGTGTGTGTGTGTGTGTGTGTGTGTGTGTGTGTGTGTGTGTGTGTATGTGTTTCAGATAGTAGCATTGCTGAGGTGTGAGGGCTGTGTGTGTGTATGTGTGTGTGTTTCAGATAGTAGCATTGCTGAGGTGTGAGGGCTGTGTGTGTGTATGTGTGTGTGTTTCAGATAGTAGCATTGCTGAGGTGTGAGGGCTGTGTGTGTGTATGTGTGTGTGTTTCAGATAGTAGCATTGCTGTTTTTTTCTCTCTAATGTTTGCATTGCTCTTTGTTTGGTGATTGTGTGCTGCTGTTAGCGATGACTGCGCTGCAGAACTCAGGGTTAAGTTCATGTTCATTCAACAGGCATTACACCCTGCGGAAGCAGAGACCTCATTCCCTGATGTTTAATTCACTGTGTGACAATAAACACAAATACAGAGCAACACTGACATTTGTGGTTCACCTCATGCATTTTGCATGAACGGTACTTCTACTGTCCCCACCTTACCGCACACGCTGGCTCTCAAAAACACATTTTGACATTTTTTGAATGTTTAAATGTTTTAACACATACTGCTTTATACGTAACTATGTAACTGCTTTTACCACAAATTACAGCTTTTTTCAATTGTGATGGTTTTGATTTTTTAAGGCTGCAAAATGAATCAAATCAAACCTTAGCCTCTGTAATATGACCCAGCAGAAACTTTAATGAAAATGTACGAGTCCTGACAGCCACAGCTGTGCTAAATTAACATGCTGTTTTCAAAAGGTCCTGTTAGAACGTTCATGACCATTATGACTTAACACAGGAATTCACAATTTATCTAATAGCTCTCAATGTTTACAAGCCGCGCGGCTCTGTCTGTAGGCACAGCAGCTAGGACTACTGACCAGGGATGAAGTGTGTGGTGGTATCTGTTTGAATAAAGGGAATATGGTGTTTTTCCCAGATGGTCCAGTTCTTGAAATGAACATTCACAGTGTCCTTGTGGAATGACTGTGTGTTTTAGAACAGAACAAAGAACAAAGCCCTTGTGCAATTATGGTATTTTTTGGAGTTGAACAATAGATTTTGAAATGTTAATAGTGAAATGTAGTCTGGTCCTTGTTTGAAGAAGCAACTAAAACTTGATGACCTCTTCTTACCAGATTTGAAAATGATTATTTTTATCCTTTGATTGATCTATTTGTGAGTTGTACTCCAGATGAGGACGTTCCTAGCCACTCCAGAATGTGCCCAGAGACTACTTTACTGACAGTGGAGTAGCACACATGATTTCCTCAAATGTTATTACCCCTTTGGCTGGTAGGGCCGACATTTTGATGACCTTCCCTGGTTTGCGTGTACACGGGTCTGGATAGAAGGAATAAAGACGAC
Organism: Brachyhypopomus gauderio; assembly: GCF_052324685.1. Lineage (NCBI taxonomy): Eukaryota > Metazoa > Chordata > Actinopteri > Gymnotiformes > Hypopomidae > Brachyhypopomus > Brachyhypopomus gauderio. The sequence goes on from NC_135214.1 coordinate 11,209,124, forward strand.
GTTTTTATACGGAGTCAAGGGTCAGAAACACTGTAGATATTGAATGCATTCATTAAAATTAATGAGGCCATTCATTACGAAGAAGATGGTGTGAGAGTCGTTGTGTGGAGGAGACTGTGGAGACAGCAGGTCAGATACTCTCACACAGAGAACCTGGAGTAATCCAGAAGGACAAACATCTGAGCAACTCTGTCACAGTTGTCCAGCATTTACGAGCTAAGGTTGGGCACCTGTTTTACATCTATGCTGGACACTTTGCTAGCTATGAGAATGTTGTGAGTGGTCTGTCTGTCTGTCTGTCTGTCTGTCACTTCAGGACTACAGCTGGCAGGCCAGTGCCCGCCCTACAGGGGACGTATTTATAGCAGAACGCCCTGTATGAAATTACACTGTATTAATATTACATATGTTGTTTATGTGTTAGTGAGAATTATTGTTTTATTGGCATTTATTGTGGCAGTGGGTCAGGTTTAATTACTCCCACACACACACAAACACACACACACACACACACACACACACACACACACACACACACACACACACACACACACACACACACACACACACACACACACACACATATACATACATACACACACAGACAGACTCATACACACACACACACACACACACACACACACACACACACACACAATGCCATAAATTGAAGGTGGTTTGTTCAGTGTCTTGTGTGAAACATAAAGGTTTTATCATATTTGTTTTGTTTTTGCATAAACTTGATCACAGTTCTGTCTAGATTCAAGAGTTTATATAATAATAAACTAGTGTTTGAAGGGTTATTTTCTATTATTTAAATAAATCTCAGTGAAACTTTTTAAAGCTGATAAAAACACACACATACAGTCCTATAAAGCAGATATCACAGGCTAACACACTCCTATAAAGCATCAGATTATCTGATGAGAGGGGTTTGGTGAATGTTTAGACACAATGTCTGTGCAGTTAATTAGTCCTGGAGTTCACGGCTGTGGAAACTTTGACAAGCTTCATTTTATAAGGTGAAAAAGTTCCTCTGAATGTCCACAGAAGCCATCAGCAAACACTGTCACATCTGTAAGTTGCTGCATTATTAAAGCCATCCCTGTCACAAGCTGAGGTAAAAATAACATGTTAACTACGGAGGGTGGTAGGGGTTCCACAGGCAGAGAGGGATGATAATTGTGCTAAAAATGGACGGTCCACTGTTCTACCCATAGTGTCAATCCCATTATTCCCACAGTTACCACATACCTGCTGAGAACGAGAAATGGAAGGGAGGGATTGATGTAGAAAAGCACCTTGAGAGTCTGAGTCTTCGTACAGTAGAAAAGCACCCTCAGAGTCCGAGTCATCGTACAGACACCTATATGAACATAAATGGCATGTTTTACCTCAGAGTTCATCGGTTGGGAAATCCACATGCTGAAACACACTGTGTGTGTCTGATTATGGAGTGTGTCTGATTATGGAATACAACTTCTGCATTATTTTGAAATATAAAAGGCCCTTAGCAGGGCTGTTAGCCTCATAGCCAGATATGCTGTGTTCTCTTCTGTGTGTCTCCTGGGTGACCTTTTCACTGGTCAAAGGTCAAACGTTTCCTGGGGTTTTAACCTTCATTACTTAGAAGCCAAATTGCTGCCTTTAAAAAAAGAGAGAAAAAAATAAGATACAAAAATGTCAGAACTGCTCAGCTCACCAAAAACAAAAACACTATTAGCACTGTTACACTTTCAGTGTAGCCATGTAATAAAGACATTTTTACAGGAGTGAGATTTGCACCTTTCTGACATTTTGAACCTATTACTTCACCATAATATGAAAGGCAGATTTAACTGAATTTCTTTGTACCACTGTGCAGTTCTGTAGGTAGCATTCTCCACTGTGAACTCCACACATGAGCAGGGTTGCCAACTCTCATGCATTGAGCGTGAGACACACGCATTTGACCTTTTCACACGCTCTCACGCCACACTTCCGATATCTCACGCCGAAAAAAAATCTAGTTTAATTACCTCTGATCCACATCTATGATTCAATGAGTTACTAGTTCGCTCTGGCGCCAACTACCAGCGATCGATAGACCGCGATATAATACTTAATTTGTGTCCATTTTACGTTCTCCACTGTAAACTCCACACAGGTGTAGGTAGCATTTTCCATTGTGAACTACACACATGTGTAGGTAGCATTCTCCATTGTAAACACTCCACAGGTGTAGGTAGCATTCTCCACTGTGAACTACACACAAGTGTAGGTAGCATTCTCCATTGTGAACTACACACAAGTGTAGGTAGCATTATCCATTGTGAACTACACACAAGTGTAGGTAGCATTCTCCACTGTGAACTACACACAAGTGTAGGTAGCATTCTCCATTGTGAACTACACACATGTATACGCAGCTACTCTCCTCCCACACTGCCGTGCTGGTCACGGGGCAAAATTTACAAGTGAAATAGGAATCAATGAGAGATGTTAAAGGCACGTTCGCTGATTAGTGCCTCTTCAAAAGCTTCAGGGGGTCATTTTGCTGGAGAACAGCCTCCTACACCCACAGAGAAGATTGTCTCTGAGCGAGCAGGAGTCAGATTTGATTTCCGCCCTTCGAGGCGCCAGCAGATATCACCCCCGCTGACTCTTTCTTTCCTGGTTTCACGTGACATTTTTCTCAGTATGTTCTTCATTAAATTCTCTCTGTGTCTTCTGCTCCTCTCAGTGTCTGATTCATTATATTGTGTTGTGGAATATTAATGAGCTAAAATACCTAAAGTTTCACGTATTATAGACAGCAGCATTAAGAGAAGTTGGGAGACGCAGCAGCACGTAGATATTATCCAGGTCTTTAAATTCAGCTGGTCTTCACCTGGCTGGTCTTCCTGGTTTCTGATCTAAGCCAGCCCCCAGTGCACCTGTAGCAGGTGTGGATCACTGCAGACAGCATGCCAAAGCGGTTAATTGTGTAGTGGAATAAATACATGAATAAATACATGTGAAACAACTTTGTTTCGTATTCTGTTTAATTATAAAGTGTTTAACAGAAGTTCTTATCCAGAGATGCTTTCAAAAGTACTTCGTTTAGTAGTTTAGTAGTCTATGGAGTTAATCTCACTGACTGGTAAGCAAGACAGAAGAGTCTTGATGTTTGTTTTCCATGAATTTGGAAGGATGGTGTGTAATCAGGACTGTGATTGAAGAGCTGAGTTTGAAGGGGTCCTAATCAGGTTTTGTCCACTGCCATTAAACACATAGCAGCAGGCCGGGTTTAGCTTTGTTGGCAGGCATCAGTGTGGTCCTGGTCCAGACTGCCACAGGGAGTCAGTGAAGTGAAGACAGCAGTGGAGTGACAGGGAGGAACACGGAGCCCTGAGCACCAGGCAGCACTCTGGATCCGCTGGAAGGGCCTGTTGCACAGGGTGGTCCGCCAGGAGAGAGTTAGGGTATTCAAACCCGGAGATGACAGGAGACTGATCAAACAGCTCGGCCACCCAGAAGGACACAGAATCGTGAATGTTGAGGAGGAGGGACCTGTACAACCAGATCGCCCTGGCGCTGTCGAGCAGTGGGCATGGCGTACCATTGTTACTGTTGACACTGCCTTTCATTGTGCTCAGTTCTGAATGCACGAGATATATTGACAAATAAAGAATCACAGGACAGACGACATTACCATTTCAGCCACCTAGTGAACACATACAGCAGTGACCTGGGTGACATGGGAGAAAATTATTACATTACAATACATTATTAACATGATAGAAACACCAGGCAACAGCTGTTTGTTTGGACTCAGAGTCTGATTGCCTGATATGTTGCTTCAGATATATTAGCAGCTAGATAAGTGGACCATTTGCTGTCTGATTGCCGGAGGATATTAAGGTGCTGATGTCAGTTAAGTTCACTATCAGTTTCTAGCTAGTGTTCTACTTTTTCTTGGGCTAAAACTCCAGCACTGTTCAGCTACCACACTCTAGCACAGTGTGTTGTATATGGTAATACACACCATGTAACAACTTAAACCACGCCCTTATTATAAACCTTTGAGGTTGTTATTGGGCAAGGCGATGGTACAGTGTGTGGTTCGCATGGTTATGGATTTGAGGAGCTATGTTTGTTTCTAGATATACTGCTCGTCTTAGAATGTACAGAACCCCCCCAACTCACCCCCCCCCCTTCGCATGATGGAGATCCAGTCTTGACTCACTTCCTAAGGTTTTGTACCTTTTCATTTGTTAAAAACTAAAAACCTTTAGCTCTTCACCAAGAGGCAAAATGATGCAGGCCATTTAGAAAATGAGCTATCTAAAGAGATTTTTGAGAATCAATAAGAATAGACCAGGAAAAAAATTAATGGTTCCCACATCTGCCTATGGCCTTCACTAAGACAGGTATCTTCATAATGAGCGTAGGAACCTGGTGCTTCGTCCTCCTTGTGTTCTGTCCCTGCTGTGGGGGGACGGAGCGGAATTCTGACACTTCCGTGACACGCTTTGATTTAAACTACACTTTGCACGTTTCCTCACACTCAACCACAGTGCTGACTACTGCGCTAACGAGCACTGGAGAAGGTTGATTCTGCAGCTGTGCGGGACAGTTTGGAATAGATATGAGATGTCTCTTTAATTGCCTTTGTGTAATTTGGAGCTCACGGCTATTAGTCATATGGTCAATAGCTCTTCTGTAATCACTTGTATGTAATTAAGTTTAAAGAGCGGTTCTCCGGGCGGTCCTGACTTCTCTGTTGCTAGTGGGATAAACGCTTACTGATCCCACATTCGTCACGTCTTCTGTAACCCGGGCCCAAGTTTCCAAAAACGACAGCTGTACATGGCCAAGGGTACCTTGTATTGACTGAGTTAATAAAGTTTTAATCATCTACAGCAGACTGTGTAGGCTATTTATGACTGGATAGAGCCCGCAAATGAAACATTTATACAGATCATTTGAAATAAAATGTGATGTTGTCACTTCATTATCCAGTATAATCATTTTAGATGTGAACAGATACTATGCACAACACTAACGCTACCAATGGAAAGTGCTATAAAAATGTAATTCAGCTCTGTGTTAACTGCTCTCTATGAAGAGAAAATACACATTCTGTTCGCACAGGCATTCTTGCAGTGTCATGTAAAAAACTTGTAATTGAGACAAAAACTGATGTGCAAACTTCAATGGATGAGGCCCTGCACGTGGTATTTGGGGCACAATCGGTGTGTTCTGGAAAGATAACAGGTGGCTCCACTTTTTTGCCGGACATATAAATTGATGTCCTTCACCGTCGGAGAGCGTAGGAGACCGAAAGAGAAGACGGAAAAAAGCAGTATTAAATTTTTTATTCACTGCCTTTGTGTCTTTCTGCATTAACATCAGTTCCTGACGGCAGTTCTAGCACTTTAAATCCAATTTAACGTTTAGAATGGTTGAAGACAACGTATGTCCTTGTGTGTGTTTGACACGCACTCTTTAAAACAAGGCCCGTGTTCTCCCAGGGACCTGTGCTGGAGCAGATATCCAACTGTTCCAAACACAAATCTGCAACGCTGTCGCATCTGTTGCTGATGTTTTAAAAGGACGTCAACACCTCTATAAAACGCTGTTGAAGGATTTTATAAGCTATAAAGAGCTATAGCGATTTCACTGGATTTTATATGCCAAGGCGATAGAGAAGTTGCAGTCACCAAACATGTATATCCACACCTGTTCCTGAAACTGGTTTGCGTAAGGTCTTGGGAATTTGCGAAAATATGGGGTTCAGTGAGTGGAGTAAATCGAGGGTATAAATCACATCTAAAAACACATCTGTGTTGTGCTCGCCAATTAACGCCTGTTAACACCAATATAATAACAAAGCAAAGTAGGAGTAAAAGATTCTGTTTGAGATCTGTGGGTTCATGAACTCTATCATTGCTTGTTATGAAACTGATGTGTGGAAGCTCAGTGCTGTGGATTGTGACCTCCGAAAGAGCAGCAGCTCTCTCCTCCTGCCATCACACCACCCTGAATCTCGTCTGTCTGGGGTTGGTGGACAGTTCCTCACTCTCACAGCTTCTAGACGCGCAATATTATCCAACAGTCCCTGTTTCTGGCCACACTCAGAGTCTGTTGGATGCTTGGTATGACCTCCCTGCTTCTGGAGTCACACACACACACACACACACACACACACACACACACACACACACACACACACACACACACACACTGGATGTTAGTCCTTTGTTCTGTGGTCTTTACACAGCCAGATGTGAATCTTTATTTTAGTTGTGTAAGAAGTCCCAAACTCAGAAAGAAAAAGAGCTAAACATTCAGTAGGTGAGGCCAGATCATTTTGTGATGCCAGTGAGTGTGGCATTTCCTTTCACTGATATGCTGTAGGAAACCTTTGATGATCATGATTGCTTATACGTTTGATGGTGAATCACTGAAGCAACACTGATGGCTGGCAAAAGTAATACTGGATTATATATCATCAATTATATGTTTTTGCCAGATATGTAATCTTGGAAATATAATTGAGAATATTCTATCTGTGACATGTAATATAAATGAATAATTGAAGATTTGTAATCTAGGATATGTAACCTAGGATAAATAATTTAGGATATGTAATCTAGGATGTGTAATCTAGGATAAATAATTGAGGATATGTAGTCTAAGAAATTGGTAACCTTGTGCTTGTTCATTGACTTGCAGTGCATAGACTACAAGTTGCAGGTCTGTATAAGGTCAGAGGTAACCAGTTTAGTCATGGCCTAATGAAGGGAATAGTTGCACAGAATTGTTTTCATATATTTTTCATATATGTTTCCTTTAATTAAATTGTTTTCTATGCGAAACCAAATTAAATATTTAAAATAAATCTGTGTGTGTGTGTGTGTGTGTGTGTGTGTGTACTTGTGTGTGTACTTGTGTGTATGTCTCTCTCCTCAGGTCTGAGCTGTGTGGATGAAAATGAGGAGTTGGCAGCCATGTGGGAGTGTCAGCGGTGGGCGGGGCCAATGGTGACACAGGTGCGCACCTGCTGGGTGCCCTGTAGGGATCACTGTACCTTCAGCACCTGGTCCAGATTCACCGAGTGCACAGGCTGTGGGACCAGCAGCAGCCGCAAACGTAGCCTCACAGGTGAGACACACAGAGTCAGCAAGGTGAGACACACACTGTCTAACAGGTGAGACCGAGGTGAGTCCGAGCCACTGTATCTGTGTTGTATATAGAAGACT
>NC_135214.1:11221349-11223547 GCF_052324685.1 Brachyhypopomus gauderio
GGCAGTGGTCTGAAGGTGCGCTCCAAATGGCTGCGTGAGAAACCTTTCAACGGAGGACGGCCCTGCCCCAAGCTCGACCTGAAGAATCAGGTGAGGAGTGCTGAGCCCAGAGGCACAGTGCAGGGTTTACTACACACATCCTGCCTGCAGGGGGCACCAGCGGTCGAGCTGGAGTTATTCAGTAGTGGGACCTTAGTAGGACCATAGTCAGAAGGGAATTATGGACGCTCGGGTTCAGGGTCCTTAAATATGCTTTTTACAGCTACAGCTATTGAAGCAGGATTTTTTTTTAAAGAAATGAATTTCTTCACTTATGTGATTGGTTGGTTGGGGGAGGGGTGCATGTTGGGTATCCTCCAATGAGAGAAGCATGGCTCAGGTCACGTGATCAAGCATGCCCAGGTCCTCCCACATAAACAGCTCACGCTATTCGCCATCATCGCTGTCATTGTAGTAGAGCTTTTTCCTGATTGGTCCAAAACATTTCTACATACCGACAGGGAAATGAGACAACAAGCATCTCATCTAACTGCATGCATGATTCTACTTTTGTTGTATGTGGGATGACAGAAAAATAGGATCATTAGGATAGTGTCATTCTCTTGGACCTCTCCACTCCTCCGTCCACAGACAGACCCTAATGGATCTAGCACCTTACAGCACCCTACAGTACCCTATAGCACCCTACAGTACCCTATAGCACCCTACAGTAACCTTATAGCACCCTACAGCACAGCACCCTACAGTACCCTATAGCACCCTACAGTACCCTATAGCACCTTACAGCACCCTACAGCACCTTACAGCACCCTACAGTACCCTATAGCACCCTACAGTACCCTATAGCACCCTACAGTACCTTACAGCACCCTACAGCACCTTACAGCACCCTACAGCACAGCACCCTACAGTACCCTATAGCACCCTACAGTACCTTACAGCACCCTACAGCACAGCACCCTACAGTACCCTATAGCACCCTACAGTACCCTATAGCACCCTACAGTACCCTATAGCACCCTACTGCACCCTATAGCACCCTACAGTACCCTATAGCACCCTACAGTACCCTATAGCACCCTACAGCACAGCACCCTACAGTACCCTATAGCACCCTACAGTACCTTACAGCACCCTACAGCACCTTATAGCACCCTAACAGCACAGCACCCTACAGTACCCTATAGCACCCTACAGTACCCTATAGCACCCTACAGCACAGCACCCTACAGTACCCTATAGCACCCTACAGTACCTTACAGCACCCTACAGCACCTTATAGCACCCTACAGCACAGCACCCTACAGTACCCTATAGCACCCTACAGTACCTTATAGCACCCTACTGCACCCTATAACACTTGCCAGTCCATCTGATTATGGATCTGTTAGAAATAATGAGTAAATGAAATTCATTGTTTGGCTGGTGCTTTGTCGCTGTGGTCCTGAAGTGGATCATTACGAGCAGGTTTGAGAGTTTTTAACACACCGACCTGTAAATGTGTGAACAGCCCAGTAATTATGAGTGGATTCAGGTGTGGTGGAGGAACACTACCTACAGAACTGAGAAACACCACCATTGTGTTTTAGTATGTTCCAGTGTGGTTGGATATTTACTGGTGTTGGTTTAGTATATACTGATGCTGGTGTAGTATGTTCTGGTGTTGTTTTAGTGGTGTTGGTGTAGTTCAAACCTGCATTGGTTTAGTTTGTACTGGTGTGGGTTTGTGAAAAATGTGAATTGTGCCATTTTTGTCAATTGTGATTTTTCACCGTGTACTGGTGTGTACTGGTGTGAGTTTAGTGTGTACTGGTATTGGTTTAGTGTGTACTGGTATGGGTTTAATGTGTACTGGTGTGTATGCTACAGTGATCTAGTACTCTGATCCACCTCCGTTCACCTCTTCTTGTCTTTCTCTGAGAATATTGATGACTAATTTCTCCTGGGGGTGCAAAATTAGAGGGAGAAATGACATTAAGAATATGCTGTGTGTGCATACTGGGTAGAGGACACTCTGGCTGGCAGAGGTCGGCATGTAGATGAGCTCTGGGTGGGTGGAGCGGACCCCTGCACCTTGGCTGGATGTGGAGACTGCACAGATGGCTAAGTGGCCCCCTAACAGGCTCTCTGTGTCCTGTGGTTAACAGCAGGCTGATGGGCCTCAGACACTGCGTTTGTCTTGGCTAATGTCTGCTCTG
>NC_135214.1:11224047-11276547 GCF_052324685.1 Brachyhypopomus gauderio
GTGGAGTCTGTATTTTAACTCTGAGGAGAAAAACCATGTGTTGGCTGAACTGTGTAGTGTGTAGTCGAGTTTAGCACACATATGTTGGATGGTGTAGTGGCTCTATTGACCACCATCTCCTGACATGAACTGGAGAACTGTCAACACACTGGCTCCTCTCCTCCTCTTCCTCTTCCTCCTTCTCCTCTCCTCCTCCTCCTCCTCCTTCTCCTCCTCCTCTTCAAAGCCTCACCTTCACGTTCCCTATTTGAAATTTTGTTCTAGTCTCAGTTTCAGCAAGGCATGGCTGGCCTCCCTGTGTCTACCTCCTGGTACACAGCCATCACGTAGATGTGTACAGGGATTAATGCTCCTCATGTTTCCAGCAGATCCTCTGCTCTAAACCCACAGATTTACTCAGGACCACAGACCATCTCCTCAAACACCCTTGCTGAACAGTGTCAGTCTTACAGTCCTTCAGTAAAATCACTCTCCGCTCCTCAGACGTTCTTCTCTGTGGAATCATTTCCTGTAACAGGTTCTTGTCTCTGAACTTCTCACCAAGCCTAGCCATGCGTTCCTGTCTGTCTCCTCAAGGCCTGTTTGTGCGCTCTCTCTCCCGCAGTTGTTCACGAGATAAACGCTAGTCCACCTTCTAGTCTGTGTTCCGTCTGTGTTCGAGATGACGCCTGTTTTAGTAGCTACAGACCTATATCACACTTCCCATTTCAGATGGAAGGTTATGGCTGAAGTGGTAGCCATACGACAGATGTTTCCAACCTCAAATGAGTCTCGATAAGCCTTTTCATCCGGGATTCCACACACATCACAGTGCTGGCTTGTCCTCGTGAGAGCTGTGAACAGCCTTGTGTTGTTTGTTGATGCTGAGTCAGTGTTCTCCTCCAGTGTGTGATGTCATGTGTGATGTCACGTGTGACTCGTCTTCCATTACATGCGACGTTAGAACCCTTTGGACACACCTATCAGACAAAAATGGTTTGTCTCCTTAAGGATATCATTCACTGACCCTGTCACTCACAGGTTGCCATGGGAACCATTCTTGCCCCTCTTCATTTTATTACTCAGTACTATATTTGATTGATTGATTGATTCATTAATTCATTAATTCATTGCTTTTATTTCATGTTGTCCATTGGACAAATGATCTGTAACCATGGTCTTAACGTTCATTATGTAGATGACATTCAGTTTATCTAAGTGCCATGTCCCCTGTCACTCTCAGTACCTTCTTAAATTAAACAGATTGAACTAATATTATATTAGTCATCCCCAAGTCCCACATCTCCAAATTGTCCAGTGTTGCTGTTGGCAGTGTATCTTTGACTCTGTACCAGTTTGATAGAAACCTTGGCGTCCTACTCGATTGGAATCTCCTGCTTTCTGTCGTCTCCGCAATTCAACCCTCCCATCCCCGTCTGAATAATAATGATGATAAAACTCTAACCCCGCCTTTCAGCACTTCCTGTATGGACTGTTGTGATTCCCTCTTTATATGTCCTACTTAACTTTCTGAAGAGACTTCGATACATTCAGAACTCTGCTGCTAAAGTACTGACACACATTCAGAACTCTGCTGCTAGAGTACTGACACACATTCAGAACTCTGCTGCTAGAGTACTGACACACATTCAGAACTCCGCTGCTAGAGTACTGACACACATTCAGAACTCTGCTGCTAGAGTACTGACACACATTCAGAATTCTGCTGCTAAAGTACTGACACATTCAGAACTCCGCTGCTGGAGTACTGACACGCAAAAATCTGCTGGTATTTCTCCTGATCTTCATCAGCCACTAGTTACCTCTCTCCTCCCGTATAAAATATACCAACCTCTTCCTCACATATACCATCCTCTTCCTCACAGGGACTTCCTTCCATTCTACTCCTTCATTTCCAAATCCCTTCTCAGGGTTTCTGACAGCAATTTGTTAAAACTAGTCTTCCATGGGTGACGGGGCATTTAGTGGTGTGGTACTCAGACTGGAATGTCCTCCCAAGACAATCCAGTTATGTTCTTCTGTTACAGCTCTCACAGCTCAAGAGACTCACCTTTTCATTCAAAACTAGTCACATCTCACTTAAATACTCACCTTTTCATTCAACACTAGTCACATCTCACTTAAATACTCATCTTTTCATTCAACACTTGTCACATCTCACTTAAATACTCACCTTTTCATTCAACACTAGTCACATCTCACTTAAATACTCACCATTTCATTCAACACTAGTCATATCTCACTTAAATACTCACCTTTTCATTCAACGTTACACTCATATCTCACTTAAATACTCACCTTTTCATTCAACGTTACACTCATATCTCACTTAAATACTCATCTTTTCATTCAGCACTACACTTTCTCTTCTTGACTTTATTCCCCCTCTCAATTCTTTGTCAAGTGACCTTGGCTATGACATTACATAAATGTAAGTATAGACATAGTCTATCTCCATCTGTCTGTCAAAAGCATTATTTCATGATCAGCCTGAAGATAAATAAGCGTTTTGTGGACAGATAAGTGGTTAAGGGTGTTTTGGCGTGTTTGTGTGAAACACTCGTCGGGGCTTAGAGGATGTCAAGGAGCTACTGACGGCTGGTGCTGCTGTGAGACTGAGTGCATGTGGATACACACACACACACACACACACACACACACACACACACACACACACACACACACACATTCCCATATGTGTACACACACATATGCAGGCATGTGGACTTACACTCCTATACACAATTACGTATGCATATGTTTACATGCACACATGCCTGCACCTACACAACGCACACGCGCGCACACACACACACACACACACACACACACACACACACACACACACACATTCCCATATGTGTACACACACATATGCAGGCATGTGGACTTACACTCCTATACACAATTACGTATGCATATGTTTACATGCACACATGCCTGCACCTACACACACACACACACACACACACACACACACACACACACACTCATCCAACCAAAAAGGCCAATGCTCCAACTCGTATCTCCTTGATTCTGAGCTGTTGTATAAGTGCTGACCTCTGTGGATCCCTGAAGCAGTGCTTGCTGAGTGCCAGCTCGGAGCTGAGTGTCCTCTGATCCCCCCCCGCGCCAGCTGCCAGCCCTCTGCTTGTGTAACCTCCACTTCCTTCTCCCAGCTCTGATTCCTGCCGTTTTGATCAGTCCTTCGGTCAGCGTCACTGTGACATGCCGACACTCCCATTGGCTGACATTGATTCCCCGTAGGATTGTATGGAGCTTTTGTCTGGATCTCATGCCTGCTGATTTCACATCAGCCATCAATACCCTGTCATGTCCACACTCAGTATAACCCCCTATAACTGACCTCCATGCCCTACACACACACACACACACACACACACACAATCTGTAAGTCTGTGACCCACCTATCTGCATGCTTCTTAAAATTGTTGTATGCATCATTATTGAATGGAGACCAGAATGATGATTTTGGTTTTGTTTGTCCTGTCCAAACAATAGCTAACCACAAGCCAGACTGGACAGAGTCATCAGGTCCTGCAGCCTTAGAGGTCCTGACAGGTCCCGCAACATGGGGACAGCGGGATTCTCCAGCGTGAGTGCGTGGAGACGGAGCGTTGCTCAGACGTGATGTCACCTGCCGTCACTCACTATGACTTCTCCTCCCACCACGAGCCTCTGACTCCCACGGGCCGTACCCATGGAGACCGGAGCCCTGGTCCTCCTGGTCTCTGTTGACATCTGGAGTTTTCATGCTGTGGTGATTTTTTCCCTTGTTAAAGTTGATTTGTGAGCTGTGGGGCTGGCTCTCGCTCACGGACCTGGCTGTGTCGGACCCGGCTTCATCGGTACCGGCTGAATCGTCTGTAACTGCTGTATTGGTACCGGCTGTGTTGGACCCGGTTCTCTGAGGTGGAGGTTCTCCTGGGAGCTGTCGGATCTCTCTCTCTTTTGCGGGCCGTGTTAAAAGCCTCTGGTAACGGCTGGTGTGTCCTGCAGATGGTGTGAGTGGGACTAAGCTCTCCCCGTAAATGAATGAATTTATTAATGCACGTCTCTTAAAACCTGACACACATCAGAGTATGTGACAGGTGCTGTAGTCGGTGTCCACCAGTAGAGTGTCCACCAGTAGAGTGTCCACCAGTAGAACCAGTGTTCCTGCAGTACCCGATACCACTGGGAGGTTGTTGGCAAAATTGTACTGTAAATTGGATTATTGTATTGTTTTGTATTATTCACATTGTAAATCATGCAGGTGCTAGAGAAGCATACAAACATGTGCCCACACACACACACAGTCACGCACACACAGTCACGCACATGCATACACACCTGTCATGCTTCCTGCCCTGTGAGCATGAGAATAGAAGACGAACAGCAGTGTTCTCCTGTGAACACTTCAAGCCTCCGTAACAATCAGCTCTGCAAAGAACACACACACACACACACACACACACACACACACACACACACACACACACACACTAGCTGATATGAGGATAGAATTGACTTCTTGCCCAGCTAAATCAGACTAAACAGAATGAATGTGTTAAATGAATCTGTTAAACCTCATGATGTCATGTTGACGTTTGAGTGAGTGCCTGTCATGCTTGTTCTGGCATTCTTTAAACGAATCTCTTTCAAATTCACATTATCAAATATATTCGAGGTGTGAGATGTTTTGTGTCATTTATGAGGTGGAGGATGCACTCGTAAAGGAGCCTGTCTAACACTTCTAATCATTGGCTCAAAACCTGCCAGCAGTGCAGTTATGTTGTGTAGGAACTGTGTAGTAAATGTACAGTAACTGTACACTGTGTGGTAACTGTGTGGTAACTGTGTGCTGTGCAGTAACTGTGTGGTAACTGTGTGCAGTGCAGTAACTGTGTGGTAACTGTGTGCTGTGCAGTAACTGTGTGGTAACTGTATGCAGTGCAGTAACTGTGTGGTAACTGTGTGCTGTGCAGTAACTGTGTGGTAACTGTGTGCAGTGCAGTAACTGTGTGGTAACTGTGTGCTGTGCAGTAACTGTGTGGTAACTGTGTGCTGTGCAGTAACTGTGTGGTAACTGTGTGCTGTGTAGTAACTGTGTGGTAACTGTGTGCTGTGCAGTAACTGTGTGGTAACTGTGTGCTGTGCAATAACTGTGTGGTAACTGTGTGCTGTGTAGTAACTGTGTGGTAACTGTGTGCTGTGCAGTAACTGTGGTAACTGTGTGCTGTGCAGTAACTGTGTGGTAACTGTGTGCTGTGCAGTAACTGTGTGGTAACTGTGTGCTGTGCAGTAACTGTGTGCTGTGCAGTAACTGTGTGGTAACTGTGTGCTGTGTAGTAACTGTGTGGTAACTGTGTGCTGTGCAGTAACTGTGTGGTAACTGTGTGCAGTGCAGTAACTGTATGGTAACTGTGTGCTGTGTAGTAACTGTGTGGCAACTGTGTGGTAACTGTGTGCTGTGTAGTAACTGTGTGGTAACTGTGTGCTGTGCAGTAACTGTGTGGTAACTGTGTGCTGTGTAGTAACTGTGTGGTAACTGTGTGCTGTGTAGTAACTGTGTGGTAACTGTGTGATGTGCAGTAACTGTGTTTTAACTACACTGTAGTAACTGGCGGTGTGAGTTTAGATGTATTCAGTCCTCATCCTGAGTGACTCGGAGGACTTTAATGAAAGAGGATCTGTTGGAGGATCGATTAGGCTTCATAGGTGAAACACCACGTTCCTCCCTCATGTGGAAGAGGGCGGAGCCAACTCAAGGGGGAGGTGTGGGTGTGTGGTGGGAGCTTCTCGCCTGCTCTGTGCGAATGGAGGCCCCAGACGTTCCTGCAGCGCAGCTGTTGACGTCTCACACCAGTCACACACTTCTGTGGAAGGTTTATTAGCGGCGAAGGCTGGGGAGTGCGGCGAGGTCTCCGTGCCACAGAGACGCTCTGATGGACAGACGGGTCACATCCCTGCAGTGTGGCATGCTGGGCTAGCTCAGGCCTGGCATGGCGTAGCTGTCACTCTTCATCAGCCTGCTTTCCATCATCATCTTCACCCTAGCTGCAGGCTTCTGCCCTGGGCCATATCTGAAGAGTGGCATAGACGTGTGTGTGTGTGTGTGTGAGCGCGCGTGTGTGTGTGTGTGTGTGTGTGTGTGTCAGTATTTAGTGATTGTGTGACTTCATGCTCCTCACATCTTCACCCTCATGACTCAACCGTGTGTTGCTTTTGTTCCTTCTTCTTTCTGTCTGAATGATCCTCGCAGGTCCAGCTGGAGGGGCGGGGCTCTGTTCTGGGTTGTGGGTGGGGCTCTTTTCTGGGTTGAGGGTGGGGCTCTGTTCTGGGTTGTGGGTGTGGGTGTGGCTCTGTTCTGGGTTGAGGGTGGGGCTCTGTTCTGGGTTGTGGGTGTGGCTCTGTTCTGGGTTGAGGGCGGGGCTCTGTTCTGGGTTGAGGGTGGGGCTCTGTTCTGGGTTGAGGGCGGGGCTCTGTTCTGGGTTGAGGGCTGGGCTCTGTTCTGGGTTGAGGGCGGGGCTCTGTTCTGGTTTGAGGGTGGGGCTCTGTTCTGGGTTGTGGGTGGGGCTCTGTTCTGGGTTGAGGGCGGGGCTCTGTTCTGGGTTGAGGGCGGGGCTCTGTTCTGGGTTGAGGGGGGGGTCTGTTCTGGGTTGAGGGGGGGGGTCTGTTCTGGGTTGAGGGTGGGGCTCTGTTCTGGGTTGTGGGTGTGGGTGTGGCGCTGTTCTGGGTTGAGAGCGGGGCTCTGTTCTGGGTTGTGGGTGTGGCTCTGTTCTGGGTTGAGTGTGGGGCTCTGTTCTGGGTTGTGGGTGTGGCTCTGTTCTGGGTTGAGTGTGGGGCTCTGTTCTGGGTTGTGGGTGTGGCACTGTTCTGGGTTGAGGGCGGGGCTCTGTTCTGGGTTGTGGGTGTGGGTGTGGCTCTGTTCTGGGTTGAGGGTGGGGCTCTGTTCTGGGTTGTGGGTGTGGGTGTGGCTCTGTTCTGGGTTGAGGGTGGGGCTCTGTTCTGGGTTGTGGGTGTGGGTGTGGCTCTGTTCTGGGTTGAGAGTGGGGCTCTGTTCTGGGTTGAGGGTGGGGCTCTGTTCTGGGTTGTGGGTGTGGGTGTGGCTCTGTTCTGGGTTGAGGGTGGGGCTCTGTTCTGGGTTGTGGGTGTGGGTGTGGCTCTGTTCTGGGTTGAGAGTGGGCCTCTGTTCTGGGTTGAGGGTGGGGCTCTGTTCTGGGTTGTGGGTGTGGGTGGGGCTCTGTTCTGGGTTGAGGGCGGGGCTTTATTGTCTTTGTGTTTCAGTATGAAGTGGCCTCATGCTGAAAGGTTTTATGAGGTGAAACTCCAGTACTGAGGGCCCTGCAGACAGAAATGGCCACAAGGCAAAAATGCCTGGCAGGACGCAACACCTGCCTGTAATTTACATTGCAAAATATACACAGATCTTGATACGTTTTTATTGTATAGACCTACATGAATATTTTATTAGTGTATTGTTTATTTATGTGGTGTATATTATTTTATATTCAAATGAAGAACTGTCCAGGTAAATATTTTCTCATTTCTTCTACATTGCACCGTTGTGTGTGTGCAGGTGTGTGTGTCCGTGTGTGTGTGTGAGGTACATGGTGGTGTTCATGTCCTCCTGAGTCCAGGCTTCTTTCTTTAGGGGCGTTGGTTGATATTTTTGTTGGTTTGTTTGTTTTTGTTTTTTGCATTTTTACCTTTTCAGATGCCCAGTTTTGGGTTAGAATGTGTCCAGCCTGTTCTTATGGGCCATGTTGTATCATGCTGTGTGTCCCCCGGCTGTGTCCCCTGGGAGTGTCCCCTGGGGTTGGCCTGCCCAGAACTCCTCAGCCCGGCCCCTTGCTGCAGCACCCGCCCCTCAGACCCCTCGCTGCCGTCTCATTGGCTCAGCAGCTCTGCCGTTGGTGCTCAGACACACACCTTGGTGTGGCACCACGTTTGCTTTTGTGAACTCTCTCTGTGCCATTAATGTAACGGCAGCGTTGATGTGATGTGAGATGTGACGTCTTCAGCAAACCTCATCTGGTTTCGTCCGGCGTCTGTGGCCGCATGGCAGTGAACTGAAGGCTTTTATTGTGTTTTATTTAGGCTGTTTGTTCGTTTCTCTCCCACACAGACCTGCTTCTCCACCAAGACTGGGCTGCTTCTCTCTTTACCTCACACTCCAGCCACCCGCTTCCTGTTCTAATTGCTCTCAGCAGCAGAGACAAACCACGTCAGACAGTAGTGTCTGGAAGGCCTGTTGCTGAGGAGATTGTGGGACAAGAAAGAGGCTGTGTGTGTGTGTGTGTGTGTGTGTGTGTGTGTGTGTGTGTGTGTGTGTGTGTGTGTGTGTGTGTGTGTGTGTGTGTGTGTGTGTGTGTGTCTATTTAATGGATGTTGCTGTAATTGTGATTGTATATTTGACCTGAAAGTATTCTAGGTTAGTCTGTGTGTGTGTTGTGTGTGTGTGTGTTGTGTCTAATGGATGCTGCAGTGTTTGTGATTGTATAGTCAGCCCCACAGGTGTGGCTGTGATGCCCCACAGTTTGATCTGTTCTGTCTGTCTAGCAGAGGCCAGAAGTTCAGAAGTTCTACCAGTTCTCCTCCAGCTCCTCCGGCCATGATTACGTTTTCTGCTTTTAATGTGAGAACTACAACCTCAGCCTGCTAATGATGGCGGGGGACGGCTTCATTAGTGAAGTGTAGAGACGTCAAGTGTCTCTCACCCCCCCCCCCCCCCCCCTTATCTCCCTTCTATACGTTCAGATCAAACGCATCTGAATTTGACATTTTATAAGCAGAGATTATAGTTATTCATATAACATCCTTGTAATTACAGAGCTGACCGGAACTTTATTCTGCGGGTCAGATAAACGGCGCTGTGGTTCAGAGGCTGATTATAGCTTTGTGGTCCTACCGAGCGCACATGCCAGACGAGTCCCCACGCTCCCCAAACCCACAGAGTTCATCATTTAGATTGTGGCCAGTACTGAAACCCATAACAGGTTGCTGTTCCCTCGGACGAGCTGGGCCTCCGTATCGGACCTGCCGGTGCTGTTGAGTGAGACATTTGTGGGTGATGTACAGTGTGCAGCGCAGCGCCAAACTGTTGCTGTTTCTGTGGCCGATCGAATGTCGGGAGGATTTATTTGCAGCCACAGTGCATCTGTTGAATGAAAGGCTGAAGGGGCTGGTAGAGCATATCAGACGGTATTCTGATGGGGGGGGTAAACGGAGGAAGAGATGGAGAGACAGAAAGAGAGAAAGATAAGCTGCAGAAAAGGAGAGGAGAAAGGGGGAGAGAGAGAGAGAGTGTGTGTGTGTGTGAGAGAGAGAGAGAGAGAGGGACAGAGAAAGAGAGTGTGGTATCGCTTCTGAAGCTTCATCGTGAGTCTGCTCTGTTTGGGCTTCGGTTACCGTGACGCCCCTTCCGTGTTGAACAAGGTGAGCTGAGGGGAGGAGCCTCTCGTCTCCACACGCTGTGTTCCATCCTCCCGCCACAGGGCCTCTGCTTTTACCCCAGGAGGGCATTCAGCGGCGGGGTCTTGCTTGCCCACAACATTAGCTGAAATGCAGGCGTGTTTGTGGAAGACGTCCGGTTCCTCTCCTCAGCTCTCCAGGAGCCGTCCGACCAAGCCAGGAGGACCACGGCTGAATGGGGGTGTGGTCATTTTGGCAGGTGGAGACAAGGTGGAGACAGACAGTGAATTACTAACCACGGGGCCTCCACGCCTCCCGCACGTCAGCGCACGTCAGCGCACGTCAGCGCACGTCAGCGCCCACACGGCCCGTCTCCCTCCACGTGTTTCTGCAGTGAGACAGCTAACCAGACCCACCAGACCGGTTCGTCTACGTGAGGAAGCAACAGGCTTCAGTGTGAGTTGTCAGAATAGACAGTTATGCAGTGAGAGGACTGGAAGGTGTGTGTGTGTGTGTGTGTGTGTGTGTGTGTGTGTGTGTGTGTGTGTGTGTGTGTGTGTGTGTGTGTGTGTGCGTGCGTGCGTGCGTGCGTGCGTGCGTGCGCGTGCGCGTGCGTGTGCGTGCGTGCGCGTGTGTGTGTGCGCATGTGTGTGCGCGTGTGTGTGCGCGTGCGTGTGTGCGCGTGCGTGTGTGCGTGTGTGTGCGCATGTGTGCGTGCGTGCGTGTGTGTGCGCGCGTGTGCGTGCGTGCGCGTGTGCGTGTGTGTGTGTGCGTGTGTGTGTGTGCGTGTGTGTGTGTGCGCGCGTGTGTGCGCGCGTGTGTGCGCGCGTGTGTGTGCGCGCGTGCGTGTGTATGTGTGTGTGTGTGTGTTGAACAGAAAGCAGACCCTTTGCAGACCTACAGTGTTCATGGCGTCCACACCGTGTGAACACCCTGTAACACGGAGGTTCTCCAGAACTAACAGCAGGCGTCACATGACATGCAGCAGACCAGCAAATCCACAGCAGCTCCGTTTTTCATTGTGTGTCTGTTTACGGCCGTCGCATCTCATCAGAGAACTTGTGTCAACGTCCAAACGTGAAGAACAGGAAGGAGGACTTAAGGACCTAGACCCCTCCCCCCCAGGTCTGATCCATCACTCAGGACCACACCCATTTTCTCCTACGTGCGTGCGAGCGTGCGAGGCCCATGACTCAGTAATAACTCGTTTCATTTACACAGGGCACTTTAATGCAGTGTGTATCATTTCTTTCTTTTGCTGTGTGACTTTTACAGCGTGCTTGGTGTCTGATGGGTCAGGATCTCTGACTGCAGAGGGGGCGGAGCTGTTGTTGTGGTGACAGATGTGGGTGGAGCTTCTCTCTTAGAGCAGCACAGGGGAAGTGTGGGGGCGGAGTCAGATATTGAAATCTTCGTACAACTTGTGCTGCTGGACCGGTTATTTATTTATTTATTTATAGACTGGGCTGAGAAGTGAAATCGTCGTCATGGCTACACTGGAAGGTGCGGAGGAGAAGGTGTGAGCACAACAGCTGGCAGAACGAGTAACAGGTGTCCGACATCACCATAGCGACCCGCTTGTCCCCCCTCGTCCTTCCACACGTGGCCACTCCCATTCTGATGTCTCACGCAGGGCTAGCGTAGGGGACGCGTAGGGGACGTGGACAGCATCTCGTCTGCACAGTTCCTCCCTGTACTGTCTCTACGGCAACATCCAGGGTCACCATGGTTTCCTAAACACCACTTTTCTGCTCGGTTGGTCAGTGTGAAGGAGTGGAGTGTCATTTCTGTAGTGGGAGAACGTTTGTGTCGGTGGTCCTGACATGTTGGAAATGCAAGCAGGTCTTATGGGAGACCTCTGGACCGCTGGTCTGCTCTCTTGCTGGTTCAGTGGGTCCAGCACCTGCTTCCACTTAAGCCTTAACTCACTGTGGGGCTGGAGGGGGCGTCTGAATGGCTCTGCAGGAGGGTGAGAGGGGGCAAACCTCATGGGATGGTGTGGTTAATTACTGCTCCAGTACCCTGCCCCAGTACCTGCCCCAGTACCCTGCCCCAGTACCCTGCCCCAGTACCTGCCCCAGTACCCTGCCCCAGTACCCTGCCCCAGTACCTGCCCCAGTACCCTGCCCCAGTACCCTGCCATGGGGTGCCTTCCCACATGAGAGAGAAGACAAATCCTTCTGACATGCTGGACCTGTTGGCAGGGACCTGGGCATCACTTCGCTGTTCTTCGATTAGGTCACACTGAAGGACCTGTCCCCCCTGTCCCCCCTGTCCCTACGTTTATAATCAGTCTATGATGCTAGAGACTTGTCAGCCATGACAAACTCGTGTCAAAACCAGGCTGAATCTGCCGGACCCGAACAGAAGTCACTAGTGCTTGTCTCCTCTGATCCAGGCTGAGGGTTTGGAATGTGCGAGTATGTGTGTGTGCGTGGGTGTGCGTGTGTGTGTGTGTGTGTGTGTGAGTGAATGTGCATTCTCAGATGACGAGCTATGTTTCTGTATCATTCTGTTACTGTTTATGTTCTCATATTACCTGCGTGGTTTGGCCACAATGTGTTGTGTTCCTGTGGTGTGTCTGTGGTTTGGCCACAATGTGTTGTGTTCCTGTGGCGTGTCTGTGGTTTGGCCACAATGTGTTGTGTTCCTGTGGCGTGTCTGTGGTTTGGCCATAATGTGTTGTGTTCCTGTGGTGTAAGGTGTGTGCTGTGAGGTGTGAGGTGGGGTGTGAGGGGTGATGTAGGGTGTGTGCTGAAGTATGAGGGGTGATGTGGGGTGTGTGCTGAAGTATGAGGGGTGATGTGGGGTGTGTGCTGAAGTGTGAGGGGTGATGTGGGGTGTGTGGTGAAGTGTGAGGAGTGATGTGGGGTGTGTGCTGAAGTATGAGGGGTGATGTGGGGTGTGTGCTGAAGTGTGAGGAGTGATGTGGGGTGTGTGGTGAAGTATGAGGGGTGATGTGGGGTGTGTGGTGAAGTGTGAGGGGTGATGTGGGGTGTGTGCTGAAGTGTGAGGAGTGATGTGGGGTGTGTGCTGAAGTGTGAGGGGTGATGTGGGGTGTGTGCTGAAGTGTGAGGAGTGATGTGGGGTGTGTGGTGAAGTATGAGGGGTGATGTGGGGTGTGTGCTGAAGTGTGAGGGGTGATGTGGGGTGTGTGCTGAAGTATGAGGGGTGATGTGGGGTGTGTGCTGAAGTATGAGGGGTGATGTGGGGTGTGTGCTGAAGTATGAGGGGTGATGTGGGGTGTGTGCTGAAGTATGAGGGGTGATGTGGGGTGTGTGCTGGGTGATGTGGGGTGTGTGCTGAAGTGTGAGGGGTGATGTGGGGTGTGTGCTGAAGTGTGAGGGGTGATGTGGGGTGTGTGCTGAAGTATGAGGGGCTATGTGGGGGTGTGAGGGGTGATGTGAGGTGTGTGGGATGATGAGGGGTGTGTGCTGAAGTGTGAGGTGTGATGTGAAGGGTGATGTGGGGTGTGAGGGGTGATGAGGGGTGGGTTTGAATTCCTTTTTTCTTTACTGTTTAGATGTTTAGTGAAATATGATTTATACCTGGAACAAATTGAAATTCTCTGGCAGCCTAAACACAGTCTTGAGTGTACTGTCTGTTCCACTGTGTTCTTCTGCCTGATGTTCATGCAGTCTGTGTCATCTCTCCCTCCCTCCCTCCCTCTCTCTCTCTCTTTCTCTCTCTCCCTCTCCATCCCTCCCCCCTCTCTCTCTCCCTCTCTCCCACTTCCCCTGTCTGCTCATGAGAGTGAATATTGTATGTGATTGCTAGTGTCACGTTGGTTTGTTCCTGCTGCCTTGTTTAAAGCAATGACACTAATGGCTGAGGGGAGAGTCCTCCTGCTCCTCCTCCTCCTCCTCCTCCTCCTCCTCCTCCTCCTCCTGCTGAGGCCACATGTGGGCTCCACTGACTCCCTCCCTCCCTCCCTCCCTCCCTCGCTTCCTCTCTCTCTCCCTCCCTCGCTTCCTCTCTCTCTCCCTCTCTCTTCATCTCTGTCTCTCTGTTGCTCTATACTCTCTCTCTCTCTCTCTCTCTCTCTCTCCCCTCATTCTCTCTCCTATCTGTCTCCCTCTCTCTCTCTTTCACTTGTCTGCACTCCCTCTGTTTTCGTCACTTTAATGTGTAAAGTTTTAATTGTAATTGCATTGTTGTCAGTGAAGGTCAGTGAAGTGTGTGTGTGTGCACATGTGCGTATGCGTGTGCTTGTGTGTGTGTGTGTGTGTGTGCGCGCATTCAGTTCCTCCTTGTTTAATACTTTTGGGTACTGGCAATGACTTAAGAACTATCATATCATGTGTACTGAAGGACGAGTCTCTCGGCCAGACCACACGGGTTCTGAAGGCGTTGCTTTCAAAAGTACTCAACACTAAATGTAGCTCTTCTAATAATGTAAGTGTGTAAGGAGCCCGTGTGCTCATGATGGTGCTGTGTGCTCCTGATCACGGCATCTCTGATTTACCCAACTACAGACTGCTGTTTCAACTGTGTTAAGAGGGAACTCTTGAATTCTAAAGATTCATTTTCTCTGTAAGACTGCAATTGCCTAGCCAAGAAGAAATGTCATTAAACAACCACCACTCGCTTTCTGCTCGTGTAGACATGAAGGTTTGGAAGTGACGGTTTGGAGAATGTGGTGCAGTAAAGAGGGAATGATTCAACCTGCACATGTGGAGCAGGTAAACAGGGACTTCTAGGGTCCCGACATGTCAAGTTCAGATCCCTAATAACACGTGGGAAACAGGAAGGTCGGTGAGGTTTCATCAGCATGCTGGTGCCTGAGCAACAGCTCCGCCTTCTCCACTCACTGGCTGTAGGACACCGGAACCTTCTCTCTGATTGGTCATCTTCAGAACCTTCTCTTTGATTGGTCATTTCCAGAACCTTCCCTCTGATTAGTCACCTCCAGAACCTTCTCTCTGGCTGGTCAGCTCCAGAACCTTCTCTCTGATTGGTCACCTTCAGAACCTTCTCTTTGATTGGTCAGCTCCACGAGTGGCACAGTGTACCCGTGGGCTGAGGATGCCATCAGAATGCACCCTGAGGCTGATCGTCGAGTGCTGGTTTGGGTGTAGAGGAGTGAGCTGGTGTGCTGGTTGGGCTGTACAGGAGTGAGCTGGTGTGCTGGTTGGGGTGTAGAGGAATGAGCTGGTGTGCTGGTTGAGGTGTAAAGGAGTGAGCTGGTGTGCTGGTTGGGGTGTAAAGGAGTGAGCTGGTGTGCTGGTTGGGGTGTAGAAGAGTGAGCTGGTGTGCTGGTTGGGGTGTAGAAGAGTGAGCTGGTGTGCTGGTTGGGGTGTAAAGGAGTGAGCTGGTGTGCTGGTTGGGGTGTAGAAGAGTGAGCTGGTGTGCTGGTTGGGGTGTAGAAGAGTGAACCGTTGTGCTGGTTGGGGTGTAGAGGAGTGAGCTGGTGTGCTGGTTGGGGTGTAGAGGAGTGAGCTGGTGTGCTGGTTGGGGTGTAGAAGAGTGAGCTGGTGTGCTGGTTGGGGTGTAGAGAAGTGAGCTGGTGTGCTGGTTGGGGTGTAAAGGAGTGAGCTGGTGTGCTGGTTGGGGTGTAGAAGAGTGAGCTGGTATGCTGGTTGGGGTGTAGAAGAGTGAGCTGGTGTGCTGGTTGGGGTGTAGAAGAGTGAGCTGGTGTGCTGGTTGGGGTGTAGAGAAGTGAGCTGGTGTGCTGGTTGGGGTGTAAAGGAGTGAGCTGGTGTGCTGGTTGGGGTGTAAAGGAGTGAGCTGGTGTGCTGGTTGGGGTGTAGAAGAGTGAGCTGGTGTGCTGGTTGGGGTGTAGAAGAGTGAGCTGGTGTGCTGGTTGGGGTGTAAAGGAGTGAGCTGGTATGCTGGTTGGGGTGTAAAGGAGTGAGCTGGTATGCTGGTTGGGGTGTAGAAGAGTGAGCTGGTGTGCTGGTTGGGGTGTAGAGAAGTGAGCTGGTGTGCTGGTTGGGGTGTAGAAGAGTGAGCTGGTGTGCTGGTTGGGGTGTAAAGGAGTGAGCTGGTATGCTGGTTGGGGTGTAAAGGAGTGAGCTGGTATGCTGGTTGGGGTGTAGAAGAGTGAGCTGGTGTGCTGGTTGGGGTGTAGAGAAGTGAGCTGGTGTGCTGGTTGGGGTGTAGAAGAGTGAGCTGGTGTGCTGGTTGGGGTGTAGAAGAGTGAGCTGGTGTGCTGGTTGGGGTGTAAAGGAGTGAGCTGGTATGCTGGGTGTTCTGCTGCTCACTTACCATGACACTGTTTGCTCTTGTGCTCTTTCACTTCCTCTTTAGATATGTCTGGTGCAAATGTGTGTGTGTGTGTGTGTGTGTGTGTGTGTGTGTGTGTGTGTGTGTGTGTGTGTGTGTGTGTGTGTGTGTGTGTGTGTGTGTGAGAGAGAGAGAGAGAGAGAGAGAGAGAGAGAGAGAGAGAGAGAGAGAGTGTGTGTCTATGTGTGTATAGTCACCCTTCTCCCTCTCTTTATTCATCTTTCGCCATCTCTCTCGCCATCTCTCTGTCTCCATGTGCTGTCACTCATTCTTTCTTACTCTTTTTTCCTGCTTCGTGTCCATACGGTCACCTCCATAAATTGTTTAAGGCGTGTGTGTGTGTGTGTGTGTGTGTGTGTGTGTGTGTGTGTGTGTGTGTGTGTGTGTGTGTGTGTGTGTGTGTGTGTGTGTGTGTGTGTTCAGCAGTCACCTACATAAATCGTTTAAGGAGGACCAGGATACAGTGAAGAGGAGACAAAGGGTGTGTGTGTGTGTGTGTGTGTGTGTGTGTGTGTGTGTGTGTGTGCGTACATGCGTGTGCCTGTGAGTGCGAGACTGCACGTTTGTGCGTCTGCGTTCATGCGACCGCTGGACTACGCTACAGTGTAATGGAAACAAAGGCTGTGCGTGCTGTGCGTGCGTGCGTGCGATTTTCAGACTAGGGCGGCAGTGTGGAGGAGATGAAGGCTGTGTGCAGCGACAGCTCTCTTGTTCATCTTCAGTTCATCTTCCTCTCTCCTCCTCCTCCTCCTGTCTCTACCAGGTTCAGACTCAGCTGAGATTCACTGCCCAGACTGGTCAGCAGTAGCCACTAGCCCAAACAACACATTAAAGAAGAGAGACTGTTTGTTTGTTTTTCCAAAACATAAATGAGGTCTGAACAGTACAACACGAAATACCACTTAGCATCTCACCGTCATGACCTCTGTGTCATGACCTCTGTGTGTCATGACCCCTGCTTGTGCAGAAGCTGTTTAAGTTGTTCTTCTAATGACATTGATCCCCTGACTCGTTTGTGTGTGTGTGTTTGTTACAGTGCGGGACCCAAAGGAGACAACATCTACGAGTGGAGGTCCACCATCCTGGGTCCTCCTGGCTCTGTCTATGAGGGTGGAGTCTTCTTCCTGGACATCACATTCTCCTCTGACTACCCCTTCAAACCACCAAAGGTGAGTGGGGGTGGTTAAATGAGGGTTGGGGAGAACTGCATTCTTAGCCATTTAACATCCCGGCACGTTTCCTGAAGACCCCAGGGCTGGTCATGAAGACCCCAGGGCTGGTCATGAAGACCCCAGGGCTGGTCCTGAAGACCCCAGGCCTGGTCCTAGAGACCCCAGGGCTGGTCATGAAGACCCCAGGGCTGGTCATGAAGACCCCAGGGCTGGTCCTAGAGATCCCAGGGCTGGTCCTAGAGATCCCAGGGCTGGTCCTAGAGACCCCAGGGCTGGTCCTAGAGACCCCAGGGCTGGTCCTAGAGACCCCAGGGCTGGTCATGAAGACCCCAGGGCTGGTCCTGAAGACCCCAGGGCTGGTCATGAAGACCCCAGGGCTGGTCCTAGAGATCCCAGGGCTGGTCATGAAGACCCCAGGGCTGGTCCTGGAGATGTGAAAAGGGGAGGAGTCAGGGCTTTGACGTGAGAGAAAGGATGCTTGACCGTCTCTGTGTTATTAGCATCTCAGTCACTGTCCAAATGCAGTGGAGAACTCTGCTTCCTCTCTCTCCTTTTCTGCCTCCCTCTATCTCCCTCTCCCTGTCTCTCTCTATCTCTCGCTCCTCTTCTCTCCCCCCTCTCTCCTTCTCTCCTCCTTCCCCTCTCCCTCCCTCTCTCCCCGTCCCCATGGTGTGTCGGTAGTGTTTGTGTGGAGGATGAGCAGATAACTGCTCTTTGTTGCTGCAGATGCACTACAGTGTGTTAATACTGTGATGCTGGGCCGGGCGTGACTGTGGGTCTGTCCGAGCCCCTGGGCAGTAGGGAGAGTTTGGACTTGCGCCTGCGAGGTTGCGCGTTTTCTGCTCCGGACGGCGGGTTCTGAGTGGACTGCTGTTGGGTGCTGAGCTGCAGGGGAGCCGGATGGAGACTGGGAGGAGTGATGGGGAGACGAGGGGAGACAGAAACGAGCTGGTTTACTTTCTCATGGAGAAACCCCCAACTCTCCCATGCTGCAGGCTGATCTGCCTCTGGAACCATCTGTGTCTGTGTTTTCATTCTGTGTCTGTGGTTCTCTCTGTGTCTGTGTTTTCATTCTTTGTCTGTGGTTCTCTCTGTGTCTGTGTTTTCACTCTATGTCTGTGGTTCTCTCTGTGCCTGCATATTCATTCTGTCTGTGGTTCTCTCTGTCTGCATTTTCATTATGTCTGTGGTTCTCTATCTGTAGTGCTCTGTATCTGTGGTTCTCTCTGTATCTGTGATTCTCTCTCTCTGTGGTTTTCTGTCTGTGGTTCTCTCTGTCTTGGTTATCTCTGTGCCTGCATATTCATTCTGTCTGTGGTTCTCTCTGTGTCTGCATTTTCATTCTGTCTGTAGTTCTCTCTGTGTCTGTGGTTCTCTTTGTCTATGGCTCTCTGTTCTGTGGTTCTCTCCGTGTTTGCATTTTCATTCTGTCTGTGGTTCTCTGTATCTGTGGTTCTCTCTGCATCGGTGTTTCTCTGTATGTGGTTCTCTATGTTTTGGATCTCTGTGCCTGCATATTCAATCTGTCTGTGGTTCTCTCTGTGTCTGCATTTTCATTCTGTCTGTGGTTCTTTCTCTGTGGTTCTCTCTGTGTCTTGGTTCTCTCTGTGTCTGCATTTTAATCCTGTCTGTAGTTCTCTCTGTCTGTGGTTCTCTGTGTGTCTGGTTCTCTCTGTGTCTGTGGTTCTCTCTGTGTCTGCATTTTCATTGTCTTTAGTTCTCTGTATCTGTGGTTCTCTCTGTGTCTTGGTTCTCTCTGTGCCTGCATATTCATTCTATCTGTGGTTCTCTCTCTGTCTGTGGTTCTCTCTGTGTCTGCATTTTCATTCTGTCTGTGGTTCTCTGTATCTGTGGTGTTCTGTATCTGTGGTTCTCTGTATCTGTGACTCTCTCTGTCTGTGGTTCTCTCTGTGTCTTGGTTCTCTCTGTGCCTGCATATTCATTCTGTCTGTGGTTCTTTCTCTGTCTGTGGTTCTCTCTGTGTCTTGGTTCTCTGTGTGTCTGGTTCTCTCCGTGTCTGTGGTTCTCTGTGTCTGCATTTTCATTGTCTTTGGTTCTCTGTATCTGTGGTTCTCTCTGTGTCTTGGTTCTCTCTGTGCCTGCATATTCATTCTGTCTGTGGTTCTTTCTCTGTCTGTGGTTCTCTCTGTGTCTTGGTTCTCTGTGTGTCTGGTTCTCTCCGTGTCTGTGGTTCTCTCTGTGTCTGCATTTTCATTGTCTTTGGTTCTCTGTATCTGTGGTTCTCTCTATGTCTTGGTTCTCTCTGTGCCTGCATATTCATTCTATCTGTGGTTCTCTCTCTGTCTGGTTCTCTCTGTGCCTGCATATTCATTCTGTCTGTGGTTCTCTCTGTGTCTGCATTTTCATTCTGTCTGTGGTTCTCTGTATCTGTGGTGTTCTGTATCTGTGACTCTCTCTGTCTGTGGTGCTCTCTGTGTCTTGGTTCTCTCTGTGCCTGCATATTCATTCTGTCTGTGGTTCTTTGTCTTTGGTTCTGTCTGTGTTTTGGTTCTCTCTGTGTCTGCATTTTCATTCTGTCTGTAGTTCTCTCTGTGTCTGTGGTTCTGTGTGTCTGGTTCTCTCTGTGTCTGTGGTTCTCTCTGTGTCTGCATTTATATTGTCTTTGGTTCTCTGTATCTGTGGTTCTCTCTGTGTCTTGGTTCTCTCTGTGCCTGCATATTCATTCTGTCTGTAGTTCTCTGTATCTGTGGTGTTCTGTATCTGTGGTTCTCTGTATCTGTGACTCTCTCTGTCTGTGGTTCTCTCTGTGTCTTGGTTCTCTCTGTGCCTGCATATTCATTCTGTCTGTGGTTCTTTCTCTGTCTGTAGTTCTCTCTGTGTCTGTGGTTCTTTGTGTGTCTGGTTCTCTCTGTGTCTGTGGTTCTCTCTGTGTCTGCATTTTCATTGTCTTTGGTTCTCTGTATCTGTGGTTCTCTCTGTGTCTTGGTTCTCTCTGTGCCTGCATATTCATTCTGTCTGTGGTTCTCTCTCTGTCTGTGGTTCTCTCTGTGCCTGCATATTCATTCTGTCTGTGGTTTTCTCTGTCTGCATTTTTATTCCGTCTGTTCTCTCTGTCTGTGGTTCTCTCTCTGTCTGTGGTTCTCTGTGCTCTCAGACTACCTCATCTATCTTTTCCTTTGTTTTTCTTATTCTGTTTCTTCTGCCTAATCTCATCTTTTGCTCTTTCCCTCTAGCTCCTCTCTCTCACTTTCTCTACCTCCTTCTTTTACTTTCTTTTTCTGTCCCCCTCTTTCTCTCCCTCTCTGTTATTCTCCTGGTGTTCTTGTCTTTCTGTGCTCAAATGCTCTCTCTTTGTCTTTCTCGCTTTCTCTCTCTCTCTCTCTCTCTCTCTCTCTCTCTCTCTGACGCCCCTCTGTGGGTAAGAGTGTTTATGTTTCCATGTGTTTCTGCTGCTGCTCCACTGTCTGGTTGCTGTCATGCTGTGGGCGTGGTCGTGCAGTGGGGGCGTGGTCAGTACAATGGGGGCATGGTCAGTTCGGTGGGGGCTGTACTTCTACACTACGCCACTGTGGTCTCCACTGGCCCTGTGGTCATTTGATGCTGCCTTTGGCTGCAGAAGTGCCCAAGTTATGTGACCACTTCCTTAGTCGCCACTGGGGAAGACGTGGGTGTGAGATTACACACATCTCTTTTTGAGACTCTATGTCTGTGTCAGCGTGCTATTATCTGTGTATGTGTATATACAGTTGTGATCAAATTTATTCAACCCCCACTGAAATAAAGTGTTTTGGCCAGTTTGACATTGATTTTGATCATTTCAGTCATCTTATTTACAATTATATCAAAGAGGCACTTATAAATTAGACAAACATAACATAATATTTATGATGGAATAACCACAAATGTCTTTACTGTGCTCACATCATTATCAGTTTTATTCAACCCCCTAGTGACATTATTTTTTAGTACTTAGTACAACATCCTTTTCCAGTTATGACAGCTTTCAAGCGTGAAGCATAGCTTGACACAAGTGTCTTGCAGCGACCTATGGGTATCTTAGCCCATTCTTCATGGGCAAAAGCCTCCAGTTCAGTCACATTCTTAGGCTTGCGCACTGCAACTGCCTTCTTTAGGTCCCACCAGAGGTTCTCAATTGGATTTAAGTCTGGTGATTGCGATGGCCACTCTAGAATGTTCCAGCCTTTCATGTTCAACCATGCTCTAGTGGACTTGGATGTGTGCTTCGGATCATTGTCCTGTTGGAAGGTCCGTCTCCCAAGCCGCAGGTTTCTGACTGACTCCATCACATTTTCCTCCAAGATCTCCTGGTACTGAAGGGAATTCATGGTACCCTGCACACGTTGAAGCTTTCCTGTACCATTAGAAGCAAAACAGCCCCAAAGCATAATTGACCCCCCGCCATGCTTCACAGTAGGCAAGGTGTTCTTTTGTTCATAAGCCTGGTTCTTCCTTCTCCAAACATAGCGCTGGTCCATTGTCCCAAACAGTTCTAATTTAGTTTCATCTGACCACAGTACACTGTTCCAAAACCTTTGTGGCTTGTCCACATGACTTTTGGCATACTGCAGTCGACTTTTCTTGTTCTTTGGAGTCAGCAAGGGGGTGCGTCTGGGCGTTCTGGCATGGAGGTCTTCGTTATGCAGTGCGCGCCTTATTGTCTGAGCTGAAACTTCAGTGCCCACATCTGACAGGTCTTTTTTCAGTTCCTTAGCAGTCACGCGGGGATTTTTCTCCACATTACGCTTCAGGTAGCGCACAGCAGTCGCGGTCAGGATCTTCTTTCTGCCACGACCAGGTAACGTTTCCACTGTGCCCTTTAACTTGAACTTGCGAATGATACTTCCGATAGTGTCTCTTGGAATATTTAACAACTTCGCAATCTTTTTATATCCATTGCCATTCTTGTGAAGAGCAATAACCTCTTCTCTTGTCTTCTGGGACCATTCTCTTGCCTTCACCATGCTTGGAAACACACCAGTAGATGTCTAGAAGGAGCTGAGTATCACAGTCCTTTTAAATCTGCCTAATTGGTGCTTATCATGCTTGATTGCTGCTCGTTGACATCCACAGATGTTTTCAATACCTGATGGAAAACACTGGAATGAACCTCTGTTCTTAGGAGTGGTAGTCGTAAAGGGGTTGAATAATTGTGTCAATGAAGAAATCACAAAAAGGCCATTTAATACTTTATGACAAAAAAAATTGATGCTATCTTAGTTGCATTTAGTTCTTTAACAAGTCCTTGTAAGATTTCATTATGAACACAATTACAAATGTGCACTGAATTCCATAAAACCCTTCGCAGCATTGGGGGTTGAATAAATTTGATCACAACTGTAAATACAACACAAACCAGCATCTTTATTAGGTGTAGTGGCTCACGAGTCCCTGACCCTTCCCTGTCTGTCCTTGATCTCAGATCAGTGGACTTGGCCAAACTCACTTCAGCCAGCTTTGTTACCCCAGGTTAGTGGGCTTCTCCTGACCCCAGATCAGTGGGCTTGGCTTCCCACCCATGCAGTGGGCAGCGTTGACGGGCGTGTGTCTTCCACACGTTTAGATCGTTGCTGGCCCATGGCCACAGAGATCAGGAGACGGCGTAGTGCAGGAGACCGGCTTCGGTTCCACTAGATCGATAGATTTCAGGTCTCGATTCAGATCGGCGGGCATGTCGGTAATGAGAGTTTAAGCCGAGTCGGCCGTCATGAACAAGATTGATGATTATAGGTTTCGCTCAATTACTCAGTATTTTACTTGAGTTATGGAGACGGATTTCTGTTAAGCTGCTTTGAGACTGTCACTGATGTATAAAGCAGTTCAAATAAAATGTATTGGATTATAAAGACACTGGTCCAAACCTCTTGAATTCTGCATTTAGGTCAGATTTAAATAAAAATCCACTCTAGTGCAAATCTGATACCTGCCAAGCTGGAAGGAAGACAGGATTTAGATCCCCCTCGCCACGCCTCTGGGAGCATTTGATAGGCTGGAAGAAAATTACTGACATAACCTGTTGCTGAGACTCTGTTAAAGCTACTAACCATATTTAGTTGGTTTTGGGCAACACGGTGGCTTGGTGGTTAGCACGTTTGCCTCTCAGCACTGGGGTCTTGGGTTCAAGTCCCTATCTGAGTGGAGTTTCCATGTTCTCCCTGTGTTTGCGTGGGTTTCCTCCGGGATCTCCGGTTTCCTCCCACAGTCCAAAAACATGGAGGTTAGGTAAATTGGCAGTCAACAAAAAATTCTCCCTGAGTGTGTGTCTGTGTCTCTATGTTCAATAAAAAGTAGTGTCTGTGTACGTGCGTGTGTGTGCTTGTATGCCCAGTGGTGGATGGTGCTCTGCCACTAGGGTCTGTCCTCTCTCCCCTTCCTGCACCCCATTCAGTCCCCCAGGGGGCTGTGGCTTCCGGTAGAGAGTACGCTGTGCGCAATTGGCTGCCGCTTCTCGCCGGTGTGTGTGTGATTGATTGTCTGTGACTTGTACCTGTGTTAAATTGTAAAGCGCCTTGGGAATCTGGAAAAGGCGCTATATAAATCGAACATTCATTCATTCATTCATTCATTTAGAATTTCTGATGGTAAATGATGCGTTGATGGAAACTTGATTTGTAATGACTTTTTTATTTTCCAGATCATTTCAGTCCACCACATCACCCCCTTGTTATGTCTACCTGCTGCGTTATAGTAACCCGAAACCTAAACTGAACATCAGTAAAACCACACACTGGGAGACTTGATCAAACCTATGTGTGAAGTATCTGGAATGTTCTAGACTCTATAAAGTGTTCATCCTGGTTCATCTAGACTGACAGTTCCTAAAACAAACTAGAGAAACATCTTATCTTATCTTGATTTACAGTTAACAGTATCTAGGTTTAGAGTTAAAAGCAGCGATGGCGTGCTGACGACATCCAATATGCTGGGTACCTTTTGTCCTGCGATAGTCCTGCAGGCTCTTTATTTTGTTGTCCCAATCTTTGGTCTTGAGCTTTGCCAATTAAACTATGGCAGACAGGAGATGCATATTCCAAATGCCAATGTTTGTTGGAGAATGCTGGTGTGTGTTGGAGAACGCTGGTGTGTTTTGGAGAACGCTGGTGTGTGTTGGAGAACTCTGGTGTGTGTTGGAGAACTCTGGTGTGTGTTGGAGAACTCTGGTGTGTGTTGGAGAACTCTGGTGTGTGTTGGAGAACGCTGGTGTGTTTTGGAGAAGGCTGGTGTGTGTGGGAGAACGCTGGTGTGTTTTGGAGAACGCTGGTGTGTGTTTTGGAGAACGCTGGTGTGTTTTGGAGAACGCTGGTGTGTGTTGGAGAATGCTGCTGTGTGCTGGAGAAGGTGAGTAGCCCAAGAACATTTGTGATGAAGGTCTGTTTTTGTCCTCCCCCCTTTCACAGGTCACGTTCCGTACACGGATCTATCACTGCAACATTAACAGTCAGGGAGTGATCTGTCTGGACATCCTGAAGGACAACTGGAGCCCCGCGCTCACCATCTCCAAGGTCCTCCTGTCCATCTGCTCCCTGCTCACAGACTGCAACCCTGGTGAGCTTCCGCTCGCAGCAGCGCAGAGATCTTCATCAGCCACGTCAAGATTCCTTTGCAGATTAAAATGGTTTTTAGATTTCTAAAAGTTCTAAAGTAAAGAGGTGAGGAAGCATCGTTTCATGTTAGACACTTGCAGTATTGAAACATGTCATTTCCAGCCTCTCTGTTAACATGGCTAAGCCAGCACATCACTGATGCTGCGTCTGATGCTGCGTCTGATACTGCGTCTGATCCGAATGCCACACCGTTCATGCAACATGTGCTTCTCTGAAGTATGTAGATTACACCAGTGGCGAATGGCTTCAAGGCCCAAAATGGTGACCGCTGTAGCGGGTGGATGTGGGGTGTGTAGTCTTTGCTGTTGGAAGTGCAGAAGGAATCTCGAGTGGCTACTGACAGAGTCACATTCAAATGTGACGAGTCTGCAGGGGAGGGACCCGCCCACCGCGGCCAACCAATCAAAAC
The DNA here is from genome assembly GCF_052324685.1 of Brachyhypopomus gauderio. Classification (NCBI taxonomy): domain Eukaryota; kingdom Metazoa; phylum Chordata; class Actinopteri; order Gymnotiformes; family Hypopomidae; genus Brachyhypopomus; species Brachyhypopomus gauderio. The sequence goes on from NC_135214.1 coordinate 11,248,854, forward strand.
ATACAAGCGAAATCTGAAGGTAGCAGCAGCTGTGCAGTCCCCCCTTCCCACACACACACACACACACACACACACACACCCAAGGACAGGCAGCGGAGCAGGTTCTCCAGGTATTTGGTGGAGGATGCTACAGGAGCGTGGGCAGGGCGAGGTCTTTCCCAGAACTCCCCGTCTGAAGGTCACTCACAGGGAGCGTGCTGTCCTGCACACGGGCTGGAGCCGAGTCTGCGCTTTGGCAGGCGCCGTCCTTAATCCGATCAAGGCTCAGCGTTCTCCACCTGCTCTGCAGAAGGGTGGTGCCTGGTGGGGGTGATGGGCGGTGTGTGTCGGTTGGGGTTCAGCGGAGTGTGTGAGCACTGCCTCGTGTGGGTGCTCGTTAAGGTATGGAAGCTGGTCTGTGGGTCGTGAGTGAAGATGACGAGCTGTGATTGGTCAGCGGTGAGGCGGGTGGAGGAAACCTCTCATTCGCTCTCATGAAGACTCTCATCTTCACCTTCATCGTAGTAGTGAGCGATCGTTAAAAACAGGCTACACTTCACTTCCCTCTTTCAGATCCTCTGTTGGTGGGTGTGTGTGTGTGTGTGTGTGTGTGTGTGTGTGTGATGCATGTCTGTAAATGTGTAAGGTGCATTTATGCCTGCAGTCTGTGTGGGCACAGTGTGTGACTGCGCATGGGTGTGCGCGCGCATGTGTGCTAAGTGTATTTTTAGAGTGTATACACTGTGTGTGTGTGTGTGTGTGTGTGTGTGTGTGTGTGTGTGTGTGTGTGTGTGTGTGTGTGTGTGTGTGTGTAGCTGAGTCAGCTGTGAGTGCTGAGAAATGGAGCTGGCTGTTGAACCCCCTGTAGTTGCCCGTCACTGCAGTCAGTGTGTGTGTATGTGTGTGTGTGTCTATAATCCTCTTCCACTTTCCAACACTATTAAAGCTCCTTCTGTTACACACTGTGTGTGAGTGACTATGAGCTCCACTGTGTGCTGATCACCAGGTGTAACTTCTGCCCTACCTGGGGCAGGTGTAGCTGCGCTATGACTTGTAGAATTTGCCCTTCACTCTGGCGCAGTCTCTGTGCTACGTGGTTCCTGAGTCACCGGCGAGTCCATGTTCTGTGTTTCTGGGCTTTCACAACACTCAGTTCCTCCCGTCAGTGCTGCTGAGGTCCGAATAAAAGAAACATTCCTGTTGATGTCTGTGTACCGCTGTCATGGTAATGAACACGATCCGTTTGTTCACTCACGTACTACTGATTGAACAGTATCATGAATGTTTCATAAAGGTCCTCTGTAAATAAACCTAATCATCACCACAATCATCACCATTTCTCTTGGTGTTGGTATTATTATTAATAAAAGTAATGGTAATATATGAACTAGCAGTAATGATAATGGTAACATTAATAGTAAAGTGACTGTAAACAGTAATGATAATGGTAACATTAATAGTAAAGTGACTGTAAACGTAACAGTAATGATAATGGTAACATTAATAGTAAAGTGACTGTAAACATAACTAATGATAATGGTAACAATAATAGTAAAGTGACTGTAAACGTAACAGTAATGCTAACGGTAATAGCACTAGTAACAGAGCTGGTAGTGGTTGTGGTTGTGTTGCTAGGTCAAGATACACAGTACTTAGCCGTGACACAAAACGTCTCAGCGGTTCCATCCCAGCTGTGGTGCTAATGGCCAGACGTCTAGCGCGCTGTGGGAGGACGTTGTCCATATGTCTGTTTTGAGATTACTTCACCAAACATCAGGCCAGATGTACTGAAAATATCGTGTTAGTGCTTTTTTGATGGATATGTAGAGAGAAAGATGGCTAGGGTTATTGGTATTTACCAGTTATATATTTTGGGCAGTAAATACCCTCAAATTAACACCAACTTTCTGCATAATTAACCTCAAAGCAAATATTCGGTTTCATCTGGTCTGAGACATGACCCCACATGTCTCTTTTAGATTTTTTGTTTATTCTCTCTTTTACTCCATGCAGTCTGTTCAGTCAGTCTGTTTTATCTGTTCAGTCAATCTGTTCTGTCTCTTCAGGTTTGCTCTGCTCCGAGTGTCTAATTGCAACAACCTAACTATACTTTTACACTATTTCCAAGTCTTACAGTGGTTTATAGTCATTACAATTATACAATTATAGTAATAAGGACAAAATCATAAAAACTGCCATCTCTCTCTCCCCCCCTCCCTCTCTCTCTCTCTCTCTCTCTCTCTCTCTCTCTCTCTTTCTCTTTTCAGCGGATCCTCTGGTGGGGAGCATAGCCACTCAGTACTTGACCAACAGAGCAGAACATGACAGGATAGCTCGACAGTGGACCAAGAGATATGCCACATAGACGCTAACAGGCCCCGCCCAGCCCTCCCTCCATCCACTCGCCCACGAGACTCCGCCCACCGAGACCCCGCCCTGCTCCTACGCCCCTCCCAGTCTCCAGCAGGCCTGATCGGAGCCAGGAGAGGCAACTTTACAACGTGCAGCAAATCTTTATAACCTTTACAATACGGACTTGTGTGTATATGTCCTGCGGATTCTACCCTGTTCTTGTACCCAACATGGACTGGGGAACACAGACCCGAGGCTCCTGGTGTAGTTTTGTAGCTCTAGGGTTAGCTGTGTTTAAATGCCTACCTGCCAGTCTTGCTTCTTTGGGATATTAAAAAATGTATTTTGTGATGTAATAAGGAAACTTCCTAAAGTCAAACAAATATTCTGATGCATTGTAGCCGACTCCATTATCTGTATGAGGCTGAAACATGGATAAGTATTTAGTTGTAGAACACCGTCCTTCCTCCGAGCCCCAGACCCGCAGTTCTGTGAAACATGATGTTGTGAATCTGTTCTACCGTTGTCACTTTGTAATGAAGAGAAACTCATTGAACGTTTTGTAGCTCAGCTGAAATGAGCCAACGTGTAATATCCCCTCATACACAATAAAAAAGGGAATAGGTGTGTGTGTGCGCGTGTACTGACGTTGACGCAGTGTCGTGTGCTGTGTTCAGGACCTCTCCACTACACCTGTGTCCCCTACACCTGTATCCCCTACCTGGCACACTCAGACTGGCCTTGTTTACTGCCTATTTTAAACAACGTTTAATAAAGTCATTGGACGACATTTTCGTGTCATCCAAACACGACCATCAGTTGTAAAACGTGTTTTTCCAAGAGTAGTTTCCTGTCACCTTTTGCAGCTGATGGTGGTGTTAGTATGAACACCCACACCTTGTTTTTTTTATTAACAAAGTGATTTTATTAAAGATTGTTTAAACATTTCATTACCTGGATGTCTTACAAAGTGGCTTGACATCGATCTGTTTCATGCGTGTTTCCAAGTTATCGAGTCGGGGGCTTTTAAGTGTCTCCTTCAGAGATGTCAGTCATGTCATGCTCTTTTTCCCTTGTCTTTTTTCAGTTTTTCCATATCTCTCTCTCTCTCTCTCTCCCTCCCCATCCCTCCCACCCCTTGGGTGTTTTGTGGAGAGTGAGATTAATTCTGGTCAGTAGAGAACGTGTCAGATTTACATCCAGGAGAAGTGTGTGCAGGCTGATGTCTACCACCCTCTTGTGGCCGCTCTTTGAATGGCGCACTGCAGGTGATAGAGTGGAGAGACTGAGCAAGCTGTTGGGTTGAGCTTATGAGCCACAGTTTCCTGTCATTTCAGTGGAACTGCATGATGTGTTTGGACTCCAAGCTGTGCTGTTGTGCATTTTTATGACTTGTGTCCTGTCCTTGATAAAATGTGTGTGCGTGTCCGGTGTGTGTGTGTGTGTGCACTTGTTCTTTGGAAAAGCTGGTGTTCGTAATTTTTTCGGTTTCTGTAACCCTGTGTAACACTTCACTATGCACAGACACAGGCAGACGCTTCAAGGACTACTGTTGTAATGAGCGCTCTCTGAGGTGTGATTTCTCTCTCAAATCTCACAGAGCTGTAAACAAACAACCACTGTGACCTCAGAGTTGAGGCACTGAGACCATCTCCAACACATTTGCTCATGATGAGTGTAAACATGCAGTCGCTGTTGGTCCAGGACCTGCGTGCTCCGAATGGCAGGTGTGAAACCTCTTCTGGCGTGTCCGTGCGTGCTCAGCAGGGATCCATTATGGTGTCGGGCTGTTCCAGACGTCCTGCGCGTGGATGGACTCGGGCTGCGTTGGCACCGCTGACGGGAGCGAGGTTCTCCACTCCGTGGATGGAACACCACCTCCTCGTCCGTCTCCCGTGAGTGGGGCTCCATTTTACCACCGGGCTACTCCACAATGCTCTCTGTCCCACCTCCGCTGACTGGTTAACCCTGAGGATTTTGCCCAGAATCATGGTTCTACAAGGTCCGATTCACCTCATCAGATGTGTTAAAGCCCTTGACGTGGAGCTGAGTTGGGCGGTGGGCCCACGACACAGTACGGTACACGCAGTACACAGTACTGAGGGGCTACAGTACACGCTGTATCTCTGAGGGGCTTCAGTACACGCTGTATCTTTGAGGGGCTTCAGTACACGCTGTATCTCTGAGGGGCTTCAGTACACGCTGTATCTCTGAGGGGCTTCAGTACACACTGTATCTCTGAGGGGCTTCAGTACACGCTGTATCTCTGAGGGGCTACAGTACACGCTGTATCTCTGAGGGGCTTCAGTACACGCTGTATCTCTGAGGGGCTACAGTACACGCTGTATCTCTGAGGGGCTACAGTACACGCTGTATCTCTGAGGGGCTTCAGTACACACTGTATCTCTGAGGGGCTTCAGTACACGCTGTATCTCTGAGGGGCTTCAGTACACGCTGCTGATGAAGGTCTTGGAGCAGGAGCAGCTGTTGCACTGGCCCGCACACGTCCCGCACCGCCACACGAGGGAGACAGAGCACTACACGTAGCTTTCAGCACTGGGCCTGCAGAAGGGCAGACACCTCTCAGATGAGCACGCTCCCTAGTACAGCACCAAGGGCTGCTCCACCAGAACCAAGCCTATTCCGAACAGCTCTGATGATACGGTAACTTTCCAACCTAGCTTGACCCAGAGCGAACGTGGTCTTGTCTCTTTGGTGTTCATATTATCTTGCTTGTGTCCATCAGGACCTGATGTTAACAGCTGATGCTTTTAGACATTATCATTTATTCAAATCCTGTTATCTAAAGAAAGTAAGTGAGGAAAGGATGCATACAGGGTGGGGGGTGATGATGGCACTCATTTAATTATCTTACACACACACACAGGGCCCCTGGAAGACCCAGTCTTTAACCTTATACTGCAGATTCGCACGCCTGGTGGCCATTTTTAACATTTTTGACATAGTTCACATTAAAACTAGATATCTCAAGTTGTACATATAGGAAAATTATCATTCATGGCTCAAACTGAAGTAGGCAGTTGGGGGAACATATTAATACACTTCAATATCATATTCACATAATTTGGTTTATTTTAGAGCCTCTATTGCAGATGCTAATATGCCAGGAATGTCACAAATGCTGACTTGAACTTGAACATGACTGGAATGTATATTCACATAGTTATTCAAATGTGGTATCAGAAATTACAATAAATTTCGCTAGGGTCTTTTCTAACAACACAGAAAAAATGGAGCAAATCCATGCAAGCATTGAAAAGTTATTCAGCTTTATCCAAGGTATGTCAAGTGCACCACACCCATGTCTAAATATGCCACACCCGACACACACCATTAGCCAACTAAGCTAACATGCCAACAAATTCCTTACACGAAACCGAGGAGCTACGACAAACAACAATGCTGCACATATTACAGCAAGACCAGAAAATTCCAATGACTAAATTTCATGTCCAAATATGAACGTTATGATATCATATTTATGTCCAATATAGTCCGACAGCATAAGCTAGGTTACCGTAGCCAACTCCGGTAGCATCCGACACGATACAGAGTGCTGCAGCACTCAAACGCTCTAAAACTGTTTATAATCTAACGCTTAGTTAATGTTTAGTATTATACCACAGTTAGTTCCGACCCTACAATGTGATTGGCTGAGAGGCGATCTAGGAGTGCCAATATTGCACGTTATAGCACTGTAACCGAAGCTCTTCATGTATTACTCCGCCACATACAGGTAACCTAGCAACGAAGCAGCGTTTACAAGCCAAACGCGCAACTACAAACAAGCAGCAACATTATCAAAATGAATTACAGAGAGTTCGTTAAATCTATTGGCTTCGAAAGCATTTGTTTCGATCTGAAACTGGAGGATGAAGCTATAAATGACCAGCCTCATTTCTCCAATGAGCCAAGGTTTGTCACGCTTACAAACAATGATTTGGATGAGCTGGAAAAGCAGAGAAACGAAGTTAATACCGTAAAACAAACGTCCTGGGCTCTTAATGTATTTACATCCTGGTTAAAGAGCAACGACATTGCAGTCGATTTTAGTATTTTAATAAATACAACTTTATCAACAGTTGTTTTTGTGTATATTTACCTCTATAATATTTATTGGGTATGGCTGTCCCAGTGTTGTGTAAGTTTAGGCCCATTCACACCCTACGGTAATTACGGATACGGACCCTTTCGTCCGGTTCCGGAGGTCGTTTCATCCGTCAGTGGGTCCGTTGCCAGAGCGCTTACGAATCCGTAGTAACGGAGCAATATAAACCGCAAATCAGGGGGCAGTAGAGAGTCAGAAGCATCGGGCGTACACCAATTCGGGAAAATCAATGAAGAAGAGTACTGGACTTTAAAAAATGACGCTCGAGTTAGAAGAGAAACTTTGCGAGTTGGTTAGAGGCTACATTCTGCTACGGTGCCAGGTCATCGCGATAAACAGCGATGCAAAAACAGCTGGGAGGAGATTGCTGGTGCGCTGGTGCCGGAAATTTGACTATACTGCCCTCTAGAGGATGTATTAAAAAAAATCATAACAACGTTGGAAACGGAAAGAGGTATAGTGGCCCCCTACGGAGGCTACGTTTGGTACGGACGGACGAAATTCGTCCGTGTCCGGAGGTATAAAGCAGGCTTTTAGCAGCGAGCCATTGAATAGAACTATTTTAACTGGCGGAGTGTTTTTAACCAAACAGGTCGTATTTTCTCGTCCTCTTTAACTCAAAATCTTTCAATAAACAGCGATAATGGAACTGTGGTATAATCGCAATAATACACTCGAGGTTCGTGCTATAACGGGTAATATCGGCACTGCTGTGCTGATCTACGGCACTCGGCCTGCGGCCTCGTGCCTACGACCGCAGCACAGCAGTGCCGATATTACCCGTTATAGCACTCCCTCTCGTGTATTATTGCGTCATTAGAATATATATTTTGTACAATATCGCTTATGAAAAATTATCCATTGTTACTCACAGTACGTAGAATCGCGTCGTAGCCGGTGTACCGTCTCACTTCCGGGTTGGCGAAAATTCCGAAAATTGCTCATATATTCCACACAAAGTAATCCGTTTATGTTCAAAAGTATCCACAATCCGCATAAAAACGAACAAAATAATCCATGGCTGCTTCAGTTTCGCCGAACAGTGTGTTCTGGGGAGCTTAGCTTAGGTTAGCAAAGGGTTAGCTTATGTTGCTATGCTAGCGGCCGAAATTGGAAATGAAGCGCCAGTTTCCGAGGGCTCAATTTAAAAATATACTTGACCAATCATGTCATATGAGGGCTGGTTAGCTTCGGAAGGATGTACACTATTGGTTAGAACAGCTTTCAATCACTTCTGAGGCGCCAGCTTGTCTCTGTGGGCTTATTGGTTCACCCTCCCCCCCTCCCCTTCGCACCTCGCCGTGGGAGAGGTTGTAAAACCTGTCATTCAAAGTCACTACCCCACTTTAGACCAATAAAAACCACTCAAATCAAAGCAGAACCGCTGCAGCTTTGTAATGAGGGGTCAAATCAGCGTTAAGAATGCTTCTGTGACGCTTAGGGGGCAGATTTGTCGGAGTGTCTCATTCAGGAAGCGGATTTTGGAAAATTTTGCAGTGAGGTGAGCAAGCTTTTTAAGGTACTTAACCACAACGGATCTACGCTGTTAAGGTCTTAAATTAAAGCCTTATTAGTAAACGATTTTTAGGTGACAAAACATTAAGACATTTCACAACATAAATATGTTTTGTAAACGGATATGTCGGGAGACCCCCTCGCGGGGTGCACTTTTGTGGTCAACTTCAAAGCCGGATATCTCGCGATCGGCTGCACGTAGACGGCTGAAACTCGGTAGGCATGTAGATGGGATAGGAAATTTTGATTTAAGCGCTTTTGTTCGGAGATTCATTAATGTTTAATATGTTTTATATCGCCGTAAAGGAGCTGGGCCCGCCGGCGGGCCCACTAGGGGGCGCTTCTGCATAATAGTAATGAACCTGATTATGCTGTCCTGGCAAGTGGGTCTCTCTCTCTCTTTCTCACACACACACACACACACACACACACACACACACATCACTGTGTCCCTCCCTCCCTCCCTCCCTACCATCCTGGCTGTCTCTCTGTCCCATGCTACCTGTGTTTCTACATTCCTATATGAAGTGTATACTTAAAAAAATTCATGCTACATTTGGGTGTAAATCACTACCCTGATGTCACTGTGCCACAACCTCGTCCGTGAGACTAGATATGAAACACTCAATTCCACCTGCTTTCACATCTCCATCTGAAACTCACATAGTTCAATTGTGAAGTTGAACAGAACCGGCTCTGGTTTCACCCACCGTTATTTTGTATTAATATCTAAGGAGGCACAACTGTGTGATAACACACACCCCTCAGAGATTCTTCAGATGTGCAGGACGAGTATTCCCAGACTCAGGGAAGATATTTCAGTTGTCAAATTTATATCAGACATGTTTGTCTTTATTATTTCATGTTTTTTTGTGGTGCGTTTAATGATCTTGGTAACACTGTTGTCCTAAAACAAACCTCCCTCCTGCTAAAAGCTGTTTCTTCTGAATGGCTGCAATGCAGTTGCTGAGGGCTCCGCTGCAAACGGAGCTACAGAAACCGAGAAAACGTCTGAAATAAGGCTGGAAAGATTTACCACTGTCTCCCCTCTCAGTCTCTGTCTCCTCTGTTGTCCAAGACTTCTCCTCTCAACTGCATCATTTGGGGAGTTCCTGCCTCCCTCTCTCTCCAGACGGAGGTCTCCCTTACCTATAGTTTTGAATTTGCTATTTCAATTAAATTAAAAATATGATTTACTGCTGCTGTATAACCTGAAACATGAAACCTAACTCATCACACCCTTCAAAGAATCTGTTTCCTTTATGATAGCCTTCTAAAATCCTATTGTTTGGGGCAAGATAATTGTATTTAATGTTTGCCATGGTTCAGGTGCTGGTCCTCAACTAATTAGTAATCAGAAGGGTTAACCGCCTTAGCCTGATTTGATTAAGCTGTAGTTGAGGGCTCAGGAGAGAGCGTTCATTAACCCTCGGCGTTTGTCTCCCATCTGATGGGACAGAAGATGGTGCTGGTGAATGAGGTGTGCGTGCGTGATCTTCGTGCTGCCCCACCCTTTCTCAAGAACTAATGTTTGTCTTTTTCTTTTAGCCATCAGGAGCAGGAAGTTCTGGTCCTTGTTTCTGAATTGTAACAGTTTTGTACTGAACTTGCATCCAACTTTTAGTCAAAGTCTGTGGGGAACACTACAATCGAAATTCATTTAGAAGACTCCCTGCACCCCCCACCGTCTCTCTCTGTCTCTTCCTGTGTGGGAAGCGGATTTGCTAAGGGAAATCCTCTCCCAGATCAGGTAGTCAAACGAGTTTCCTTGCAGACCCAAACACCCCCCCCGACTTCCAGCGGGTTTGTACCTCCATACTGCTGCTGCTTTCATGACTCACAGCTGATGCAGCCACACACACACACACACACACACACACACACACACACACACACACACACATACTCACAGAGCATTCTTTTATCTATCAGCTTTTAGCACACAGGCTTCGGTTGGGTTTACTGCCACATTGGTTGCTGCATTAGTTGAGTTTAGACCTCAAACGAGGAACACAGACTAGAATAAGCCCAAAACACACTGCATTTCAGCCTTTTCAGACAGCAATTGTCTACTTTACCTTTATGCTTTCTATAATCACTTATAAAAACTCATTGATTATGATGCGTCGAGCTAGTCTACGCAAACATGACAGACACAAAATGTCAGCTGCTGACCAACACCACGTCATGCTTCCCGCTAACGCTGCCCCTTTGTGCCTGAAAGGCTGCTAGCCTTGCGCTAGCCTTGCTTCATTTTACAGTTGAAAATGTGACAATTGGACAGTTGCCACATTTAAATGTTCAATGTTTTCATATTTCTGCAATGGGCTTATTTTACTTTCTTGGTATAATTGGTATAATTTCCTAAATAAAATTAGTTTAGTCATTTGACACATTTTTTGGTAACTTATGTCACACAAGTCAGGACAGTGAAGTGGTTGTTTGGTATGTTATGAAGTCATGACAGAATGATGAAATACTGTCTACCCTCATCAGACGTGGCACCCAGCCTCCTACTGTCTGTAGAACATGGAGTTTCCTGAAGAAGCCCCCCCAACCACCACCACAGACTATAAACAGCTCTGAAAAATACTGAGATGTTTTTCAGATGATGAAATTAGGCCACGTATCAGACCCAGTAAGCAGCTGACGAACACTCCACCGGTCCAGGTTAGCCCAGTGACCTGAGACAGCAGGGCCCCGTGAAGTGTGTGAATACCGAGGGTGAGGCGTTCTCCCAGGGCCTTTCACTCGGGCAGCCAGCTGATCACTTGGCAGGCTGGGACTACTTTAGACGTGTGTGTGAGTGTGAGTGTGAGTGTGTGTGTGTGAGTGTGTGTGTGTGTAACTGTTTCAGGTTTGTTGCTTTTGCTTAGCTGCCTATTTAGTTATTTGTTTGCGTATTTTCAATAGTGTATATGATCACACAGCAGTAAACATGGAATATTCTGGCCCTGAATCTGCTATGTTCACCTCCTATATTTCTGCTTAATTAACATACATAATACCTAAACCCACAGAGGTTCATCTGGCTGTGCGGGTACAGAGCCGTAACCAGTACACTGCCCACACCAGCCTCTCCCGTCTCTGGCCGAGAGAGAAGCCTCCTCTCCGCACAGTGGCGCCCACAGTCATGGCCTCCAGATGGCGCTGTCTCCACATGCAGAGAGCTCAGCATCCCGGGGGGGGGGGGGGGGGGGGGGGGGTTAGTATGGCTTTGTCTTAATGACGAGGCTCAGATGGCTTGCTAAGTGTCTCCTCTGGGAGACTATTGTAATGGCAGCTTAGCCACCCGCCTTCCCCCAACACACACACACACACACACACACACACACACACATAGACACGAAATGCTTCTACAGGGGACAGATGCTGCTGGGAGAACACCCTGCCTTAACCTGTCAGCTTAAAGCAGCACCCCTCCTCACCACAGACACACCACCACCATCACCACCTCCACCACCACCGTCTGCTATAGGTGCAGCGCCACCAAACACACCCGTCAGTACACAAAGGTGGCTGTTGGCATCTCTCTGATGAAGCTCTGCACTGCTGGTGCCATCTCGGAGCAGAAGAGCGGCAAACCCAGACCTGCAGGGCCTCCACCTGACCCAGAGTGGTCCAGGATCAGAACATGCTTTAAAGGGCCTGGTTTTTCACCAAACCTGGGTTTAGTCTGGGTGCCTTATGTTTATTCTTTGGCCAGATATTTTTTATATTTCAGCTTTAAAAAAAACAGGCAGAAGTGAAAGTACAGTATAAGCACTGTGTCAGTACAGGAAGTGTCATAACAGAAGCTTTCAGCAACCGTTCATGTACCAGTGTGAGGCGGCGGATGGCAGAGCTGTAGCCCAGAACTCAGGAGTCGTGTGGAAGTGCAACTGCTGCTTAAAATACCCAACATCAAGATGCAAAGCACAAGTAGAACGTCTACCTGCACGGTGACGTCTGGACGCTCCCTGCGTGCGGACAGGGTGCCGGGGCGTTGAGCTCGCCTGCGTACTCTCTCCTGGATTCAGCTGCTGTTGGTGCAGAGAAACGACTAAACAGTACTACCAAAATAACATAGTAAATATTATATCTCTTTGGTATAATGGGACTGTGGTTGAACCACAGTTTGTGCCTCCAACCACAGTTGAGTGCGTTTGGATTTGGTTCATGTGGGCATGGAATTATTAGTGTGAAAGCAACACACCCATATGGAAAGAGAAGTTCATTGTGTTGACTTCAAACTTCTTCCCTTTTCATTTTATGCTGATTTATGGATTTTTTTTCCCCCTGAACTGCCCACTCACATAATCTGGGTCTGGTTGGAGTCAGATGAGAAGATAAACAAGTGTGTGTGTGTGTGTGTGTGTGTGTGTGTGTGTGTGCTACAGCTGAATTCATTGTTACCTGCCTGTATTTGTAGTGATAAATCTCATTGCTCTGATAGGCCCCTTGGACATTAAGGAGACAAACCTCTCTCATTCTGTCTCATCCTTATGCAGTCTCTCTCCTTCTCATTCTCTGTCCTTCTCATTCTCTCTCCATCTTTCTCATTCTCTCTCTTTCAACTGGAGCTTCTGCATCCCACACTCGTCCTAAAAGCATGTATCTCTATTTTGGATTAGTTCTGCAAGATTTGCAAGCAAGCGTCCCCCACAATGAAGCTTTGTAAGGGACCATGAAACAGCTCATCTGGGCATCAAACAGAACCAGCCCATCAGCCAGCAGACGGACTTGCCTAATTATTTTAGCTCCTAATTAGTGTCTAGAGCACCTCTCTCTCTCTCTCTCTCTCTCTCTCTCTTTGTCCCCCCTCTCTCTCTTTCTCTCCCTCTCTCTCTCTTTCTCCCCTCTCTCTCTCCTTCTCCCCCTCTCTCTCTACCTCTCCCTCTCCCCCATCCTTTGTGTCTTGTATTGCAGGATTTCCCTCGTGTGCGGTGTTAGTAGTTTTGACTTCCAGACAATTCCGCTCCAGGCTGCACTGTCTGGGACATTCCACCTAAACGAGACTCGACCAATCAGGACTCATCTGCAAAGGTCTTCCTAACTGATGAAGAGAAACCCGAAACATGCTGATGTTAAAGAATAGAGATCTTACAGCGGTGAGTTAAACACAGCACCCAGTGTTTAATGTGCTAAGGAGCTGGAACTAAACAGCTAACGCCATCCTGTGCTTTTTAGTCTGGACATAACTTCCTCCCTGAGCAGCTGCACAACCCAAGGACATCTGGGCCATTCTTACTGGTCCTTGACTATAGGAAAGGACATTTGGGCCATTTGGATTGGTCCTGAGTCAAAAGTGTGCTGAGTCAGTCCTTTGAAACCTTCCTTGACATGTTGTTGTGTAAAAGTCCCAAGCACTGGTGGTTCTACAGAACTCCCAGGTTTGCATGTAAATGTAAACTTTTATTAGAGCAGTTCATTTGGAATGAGTGAGGAAATTGTTAGAAAAGTAAAATTCACATGTACTTAAGTTGAAATGGTTATAGTTAATAAATAGCACATAAAATCTCTGATGTTGAAGAAGGAAGATGTCTAATTAAACATAACTAATAAGCCCGTATGACGATAAACATTTTGACGCGTTTAAGTGTTTAATGAATAAGAATCCACCTTCATTCAATTACATATTTATTTTTAAAATGTACATATGTTTATTTGCAATGGGTTTATGCAGGGTTGTGGGTTTAAGCAGTGACTGTGTATAAAAATGCCCAGACCCTGCAAAAAAGAAAAGAAAGCCAAACAGTTAGAAAAGGATGTCAGAAGAGTCTAAAGTGTCTTTTCCAAGCTGTTTTTGCAGTAGTTGTATGGGGGTCAGTGTTCAGTATTTATTATGATGGTTTTTATTGCTCTTCCTACAGTCTCTCCTTCATCCGGTCTCTCTGTCGTTTTGTGGAAATACTACAAAGACGGAAAACAGGAATGAGCACAGTCCCATGAGAGAATGTGAGGATAGTCAGTGCGATCGTGTGTGTGGTGACCACGTTGTGGCAGCCGGGGGTGAGAGCAGACATCACACACATTCCATGTGTGTGTGTGTGTGTGTTTGTGTGTGTGAGAAAGAGAGAGAGAGAGAGAGACCCCATGTGTCTGCCACTCCAGCAGGGATCACATTTCACTCTATGTGAAATCTGTTTTGTGGAGATGCTCTCAGAATCTCTCAGTATATACAGTACACACATACACACAGACTGAGTTTAGAATGTATCGTATCAGATCGGATTCTCCAGGGATCACCAAGCTGGTCAAAGATCACAGGAAGTTGGATTGTCTTTATGTCCATATAAGGGCAAAAGCGTGAAGTGCGTAGCAGCTATTGTGGAGAGCCACAGGGGTTCCCCCTCTTCCCTTCTGCCATTGCTGAACTCTGGAAGCTCTTAAACCCTGTGGGCCTGACGTGTGACTCAGGGAAATGAACTCGGACTGAGCAGAAACAGATGCTCCGCGCTGCCTCACACTGACGCCTAGCTAACACCGGCGGCCTGTGCTCAGAAAGAGGGCGCCACAGTCCGGCCCCACACCGACCGAAGCCCCTGGCTCTGAACATGATGCTTCTCCAACACACCTGATCCTGTTTGATAATTAGAGGATAAGTGGAAGCAGGTGAGACGGGCAGAAGAGGCAGTCGTGCCGTGGTTCAGACCTCCACGACTGGAGCGTCTATTTCAGATATACAAGTCCTCACGAGCACAAGAGGCCAGTGAGTAACTTAGACTGTAAATGTCCAGCGTATGTTCTCAGGTGTCTGTGCTTAAAACGCAGTGACTCACTGGAGGCAGAATAGAGTGAGACTATGAGAATAATCACACTACGCCCAGAATAGAGTCTGTAATGACAGGGGGAGTCAGTTATCCCTGGAGCCTGCAGTTCACCACCGGTGAGTCCAACTGTCCTACCAATTCCAGGTTTCAGAGAGTTACCTCAGCCCGGGGCTGGGTGTACCCGCACTCCCAGCTGGAGGTTTGGAGCCCTAATGAAAGGCCCTTGGCGATGGCTTCTGACAGCACGGCAGTAGGGCTGAAGCAAGTGATGTCAGAGGGATGAGACACAGAGTGGAGTGATGTCAGAGGGATGAGACAACACTGTTGGGCACCTAGCATAGCTCAGAGAGCAGTTGATGGGACATTGAGAGACAGGACAGGCTAGAGTGGAAAAGAGAGCTCACATGACGCATCCGTGCCAACTAACTCTCTCAATCTCACACACACACACACACACACACACACACACACACACACACACACACACACACACACACACACACACGCTCTGTCTTTCTTTCAACACTAGATTGATTTAGCGTGACTGCAGAATCCCAGCAGTCTCAGAAGAGATTTATTTTAGGCTAATTTTCCATAAGAACACGTTTGAACTGTCAGAGAAACTGCAGTCCCAGCTCCAACCTGACGTCTAACACAAACTTTTCCACCTGACTGTGGGACTCCGGCAGGGCAGGTGACTTTGAGCAGAGGACACGTCTAAGGAAGTCGTAGACCCGTCCTCAGACAGCTTCTCCCCATCCTGCCTGCCCCAGTGTGACTCCGCCCACCCCACTGTGACCCTGCCCACCCTCGCAGGGGCAGGAACCAGTACCCTCTGTCAGGACTGTAGCGTTTGACCTCATAAACAGCATTACATCACAATGAAAATGGCCACACGCAGGGCAGACACAGCATGGGTGTGGACGAGCAGAGGGAAAGAGAGCGATCAACACACAAATGGATGAACAAGACGGAGGTTCAGTCCACACTCTCCAAACCGGGACACCCCTGAACAACGAGGCCGTGCTGTGCTGGTTCTGCCTTCAAAATGGACTTTGATGTCTAATAACATATTGCTGAGAAATGAATTCCACAGGAGTACAGGGAGAACAGCCTCTGTTTAATTACACTGTGCTCTGCTTGATAGACACCATATGGATTTCAGCCCTTTATTCAGGCCCTGTTTTATTTCATTATTGACGCTCGGTATTAATACGAAAGCCAGACTCCCACTCTCCCTCAGGCTCGGGAGTCAAAACGCATTCGACTCACAAGCTGTTCCACATACTGTATAGAACATTTGTTTTGTTGGTGGTAGATATATACAGAACTTGAAAGGCAAGTTATGAGCTAAAGGAAACTCCCATCTCCTGTGGGTCCATACAGCCGTGTGTTTAATGAACTCACGATTTCTGACCACAATTTAATGATCCCAAAGCGTTTGTATAGGACGTGTGCTCATTGGTGCCGCGGGATATTGCACTAACCCGAGATTATGGCGGAGCCTCCATCATCACGAACCAACAAGACAAGACCCTACTGCGCTGTGGAGGCAAGGCAACCCGCCTTCCAGCTGCTCCTCTCACGTGACCCTGTAACTCTCCTCTCACGTGACCCTGTAACTCGCTCCTCCCATGTGACACCCTACCTGTAACTCTCCTCTCACGTGACCCTGTAACTCTCCTCTCACGTGACCTTGTAACTCTCTCCTCCCATGTGACACCCTACCTGTAACTCTCCTCTCACGTGACCCTGTAACTCTCTCCTCCCATGTGACACCCTACCTGTAACTCTCCTCCCACGTCACTCTGTAACTCTCTCCTCCCACGTGACCCTGTAACTCTCCTCCCACGTGAGACTGTAACTTTCTCCTCCCACATGACACCCATCCTGTAACTCTCTCCTCCCACGTGACCCTGTAACTCTCTCCTCCCACGTGACCCTGTAACTCTCTCCTCCCATGTGACCCCCACCCTGTAACTGTCTCCTTCTCCATAGGTGTGATTACTCTGGCAGTTGAATATATGTATGGCATCAAAGACATTTTGGAAAATTGGTGAAGGTTGTTTGTTTACAAGCTCCTCACACTGGGTATTTTCTCCTCCCATTTTCTGATGCACTCATTCACATTCCGACAGTCTGTGCCCCTCCTCCCAGCTCGAGGTTCTTCCGTTAAGCGGTTCCTTGTGGTTTTAACATTTTTCAGACTTTGTTTGCAGTACAGAACGTGTATCGTGCCACCACGCTGCTTCGACGAGGCAGACATGCCCGTTTAATGTGTTCCATTGTGTAATTAACAAAGGAACACTGTCGGAACCGGAATCCATTTACGAAACCCGAGGATGCTGTTCCTGTGCTCTCGTCTGAGGCTCGAGCCAACTGAGGCGTGTAAAGTGACTGATGGAGAAACTCTGCACATTATGGTATAAATAACTGCACTGGTACATTAATTACCACCTCCGACTGGATCTCACCCCCCTCACACCCCCGTTTAATGGAAGCGTCGGCGGGAACCTTGACACCTTCCCGCGAAAATAACGTGACGAGAGCAGCGAGTGATCGGAGAAGGCAGTGAGAAGTAGCGGAGCGTCGTTCGCAATGAGGAGACGAGATGAGGCGAGGTGCAAACCTCGACACCTTCACGGGGCGGGGGGCATGCGTGGGGGGGGGGGGGGGGGGGGGTCGAGGTTGAATCTCTCGCGTCTTACGTTCTGCCCTTCCCGCCACTCGGCAACACCTGTCTCACCAATCAATATGCTTTTATGTTGGCTGACAGCCGCTGACTGATTACCTCAGCACTCAGGTGTCCCTTTGGTAACGGGCGACTCCAGAAGCCACTGTCACACGTTCTCAAACAGCAGTGACACATGCGCCTGTGCGGCTGTCTTGGCAGTTTGCTCAGTGTGTTGCCACGGTGTTCAGCGCAGAGAGAAAGAGGGGTTGTTCGAGTCAGAGGCTGTAGAGAGATGGTAAGCATATGCGTGAATGTGGGTATGAGTATAAAAAAAAGATAAAACTTAGTATGTTCTTGTGTGTGGTGTGTGTGTGTGTGTGTGAGAGAGAGAGAGGGAGAGAGAGAGAGAGAGAGAGAGTGTGAGACGGTGAGTGTGAGTGTGAGCTGTAATGCCTACGGAGGGTGATTATTAACACAGGCTGAGCTGTAAGGGCCTGCTGAAGCCCAGAACAAGCTCCATCACGGCGGGGAACGGAACACTCTTACACTTCCCTGGGCCTCACACACATGCCAGAAATATGTAAGGTTACTCTGGGTCAAACAATCCCAGGAGCTCCTGGTCTTATTTGGTCTTAAAGTTCTCTGCAAATGACTAAAATGAAGACATATTTACTTTTCAAAGAAACTGACAAAACAAAAGCTTAATCACATAAACACTTCCTGTCTGCTCCTTGTAAATATCACGCGTCTATCGATGGCGTCGGTAATAACATCCTCTGACAAAACAATGCAAAAAATAAATCCTTGTGAAATCAACTGTGTGTGCCAGGAGTTCATCAATACTATTGACAAATAACACACCCCCTGCAGCTTTGCGGCACATGACGTGTGTGTGTGTGTGTGTGTGTGTGTGTGTGTGTGTGTGTGTGTGTGTGTGTGTGTGTGTGTGTGTGTGTGTGTGTTAATTCCTAGAGCTGTCAGCCTCCGAATGGGTCTTTATGCAGCATTCCAGCCTGGTCAGTCATCAGCGAGTCTCCCCTGCTAGTGAACACTGACATTTGGAACATGCCCTCTGCTTCATGACAGGGGAGGTGCCTTCCCAGGTTCAACACAACAGAGAGACAGCGCTGGGAAAAGCTACCACCCCTACTAGTGCTGGGAGTCCATATTCTACTCCTGCATGGATGCTCCCTCCTGAATCACACACCTGAATCAGCTCACGCTCATCAGCTCACGCTCATCAGCTCACACTCATAAGCTCACACTTGTCAGCCTTCACCAACCCAACTGCATGAAACATGCTCAAACCCGGAACTGGGTCCCTCTCACCCTGGAGCTGTGGGGTGGTGGGGAGTGAACCATCTGCATGGGGTTTTAGTTCCCACTGCCGATGACAGAGGGGGAATTGTATGTGCCAGAATCAGTTTTACCTGCTATAACGTGACATGTTTATTAACCTAAATCAACAATGCATGTAAATACCACAAGAATCCATAATTTCAATGCGATTAACTTTGAGCAGGACATCTGAGCAGTACATCTATGCAGGACCTCTAAGCAGGGTCATGTGCTGATCTCTGAGCAGGACCGTGTGCTGACCTCTGAGCAGGGCCTCTGAGCAGGACCGTGTGCTGACCTCTGAGCAGGACCGTGTGCTGACCTCTGAGCAGGATCTCTGAGCAGGACCGTGTGCTGACATCTGAGCAGGACCGTGTGCTGACCTCTGAGCAGGGCCTCTGAGCAGGACCATGTGCTGACCTCTGAGCAGGACCTCTGAGCAGGACCGTGTGCTGACCTCTGAGCAGGATCTCTGAGCAGGACCGTGTGCTGATCCACACTCTGCAGCAGATCTGTTATGGCCATTTCCCCAGCTGTAAACACATCAGGTTGATATTGTGAGGAAATGTGAGACACATTCTCTAGAGTCTTTTAATGTTTCATATGTTAGCATGCCCATAAATAATATACTCCAAGAAACCTTTTTTACAGGCTTCTCTGGTACAATAGTGGGAGTACACTACACACACACAAGTGTAAAGGTGAGCTAACCATTTGAAGATGATGGACTATTGTGTAGTATATGTTCACAACCCTCTAAATTAAGAATCTCCAGAATCTTGAATAACCGTAAAATGCAAGTGGATTAATCTGCTTGATGCGTTTGTTTCATCATATGGCGTTTGAAACTCTCCGGCACAATCCTTCCGCATTGCGCTGCCTACACATGTAGGAATTCCTGGCATTATTTCAATAGGACTCTCAGATTAGAGAAAGGGCACAGGGGTCTCCCTAAAAAAACTCTACTGTGGAGAAAAAAACTGTGAAAACATGCATGTGGGATCAGGAAGTGGTCTGGGGAGTCTAAACAAGACCAGCTTCCTTTTCAGGGCATTACAGAAACATCTACACGCCTGTCTGATGTTCAGGAAACTCGTGTTTCAGCAGTTTAATGATAACCTTGAGTGATTTTGTCTGAGATTCGTCTGGACACAGTGAGTGTGGGTGAGTTTGAAGCTACTGGAAATTGATGGAATCTGCAATGATTCTATCAACCAATTCTGCTGTAAAAAATTAATGTCATTCTGAAACAGTTATATGCCACGTATACAATACGTGTGTGTATGTCGGCCCCTATACATGTGTAAGTGTACATCAGGGCCTTTCATGGAGTCTTACACTCAAGTCTGCCCACAACCCCTCACAACACTACACACTCGTGCTGATTCCCACCCTTCCAAAAGTCCCGCGCACGTTCCCACCGAGCTGCAGAACTAAAACGGGACTTCCTCTGTCTGAGGGTCAGCACTCTCAGGGAGCCGCCACCACGTCTACATCACCCGGTCTTTTCTGAGTGGTGCACGTTCAGTTTCAGCTCAGTCTGTCACCTCAGCCAAAGGGGTGTTTCTCAGCCCCATAAAAGGAGTCACTCCTGGTTTTAACATTTTGGATGGAGGGGGATCTGGAGGGTCGTAATCGGATCACACGGTCACTCTTCCTTACGCCAACAGGAACGGAAGGCAGTAGAATAATCTGCTCATAACATTCTTGGTGTTCTCATGTTTTCACATGTAAAACCTCTACTCCCCTGTCAGGACAAATTGAGTCATGTGATAAGCTTCAAACACATTTATCTGTGATTCCTATGTCCAAGATTACTTAAGCTAAATGACACTGAATAATCGTTCTGATTTTATAGAGAAAAAGTTTGTAAGGCGCAAATTACAAGACGCAATGACCACATTAACTGCGACATTAACAGACTCGTTAACAGGCTGTCTTCCGCATCTTTAGTCAACTCTTAAAATACATCTGAGCTCTGTGAGAACTTATCAAACATTTAAAACATAACAGCCAACAAAGTGAGAAAATGAGTTTGGTTTACTTGCATGTGTGCCTATGGGATAAATATAAAGATGCGACGCATGTGTCTTAGCCACTAACTAGTCAACTCTATAAATAACGACATTTGAGAACAATGTTTTAGTGTAGCCTACATATAAATGTTTTTTATTTTTATTTTGGGTAGGCTACTGAATTTTAGTAGGTCTATTATTTTAAATGTCAAAATATATTTGAGAAAAGGATATTTGAATATGCATTAAAGTAAAAGGCAAGCATATAATTACGTCAGGACACCTCAAATTAAAGTGTGCGTTATTTATGTTAAACTGAGGTGCACAAATCACGAGGGCTCAATGCTCCGAGTAGCGCCGCTTCCCCTCCGCAGCCGCAGACTGGCGCGAGACACATTTACATCATCCCGGGAACCGGGACCTGTGTGTTGTGTTGTACGACTTAATGTGCACTGTTATCGAAAAAACCAACCTTGTTGCGATATTCTAGAGACCAATTAGTAGGCTACTGAGGTACCCTCACCCACCGATTCCGTTTACCCCACACACACACACAATAGGCCTCTCCCCTCTTCGCCTACTCATCATCACTGCTGATGAATTGCACACTGCACAAGTTCCTCACGCAACTGTTTCGAATTAGGCTCACTTTATTTCAGCCACAGCCTAAAGACTGCCCCCCTCCTCCTCTCGATTTCGCTTACTCATCGATCTCTCACCTGGGCGCACATTAATAAACCTGAACCCGCTCAGCGCCTCGCGCGGCTCCCTCAACAAAATAAACACATTATTGTTGTCGTTAGCGGGCAGGTAGCGCCGTGCCACCAACCTGACAGCGGCCGCCATCTCGCGTCTGATAGCGGTGATGAATGGCGCCCCAATCTTCCCCACGCGGGCTGTTTCATCTAGATTACTCTTGCTTTAGTGCCGCTGACAGTGTGGATGCGCCGTGGGTATGTGCTCGCATTGTTTTCTTATGTCCCTGCGGTACACTTGTTTAAAGAAGAGGACGGGATAATGGAGCACCGGTGTCACGGATGCTGTGCTTTTTACATGTTTTTTTCCGGGGGTGTAAGGAGAAGGTCAGATCTGCAGAACTATTTTCGCACTCCGCGTCCGCGCGCTTTGAACCAGTTCTATCCCACGCGCTCCACACCTGCAACAACAGTCACTGCGCTGCACAGCACGCGCGGTTTTACTAACGCCGCGCGCTCCTCTCGCGTTCGGATGTAAGGGCTCCCTCTGTGGTCGTGACTGTGGGCTCTCGTTTGCTCTGAGGATCCGGGTCTCATTTGAATATGGGTAAATGTTAAGTGATTTGTTCAGACTGTGGCCCCCTGCAGGGTTTTCATTACGCATCCACCCGGTCGCCAACAGACTCCTACAGGCTTCCACCGGGACACACGCCACGCTGTCACCACCAAGCAGAATCTGCGATTTTCATTCAAGCCTTTAACTTAAACCAGAAAGCACACATGAGAAGTCCACAATTCTGAGAGACAATCCTAAAATTGTTCATTATACAACCTGCCTGGGTTACATTAAAATCGTGCACTTGTGTGTCTACAAGTCAGGAATAATACCAGTTGCTTTTGTGCTAAGATTAAAGCACATTCTAAATGACCTCTTGATTAAAGGTCATTGTTTATGGAGCAGCGCTGGGTGGGTGTGGTTGCTGCACTGCATGAGTGTCATTAGTTTCCTGCTAATTGATCTCTACGTAAGTAGCAGGTCAATATCATGTGGGGAGCTGCCCCTCCTTCTACTGAACATGTTGGACCTCTTTAATGCACACCTTCCATGAACATAACGCTACACACAACAAGCACCATGCTGTCTTGGAAACTTTCTTGCTTTCAGGTTTGCTGCAGAGATGTGAAGTCCTTCAGTCTGTGGGGAGGCCCAGACTCAGGGGTGTTGTTGGCTCAGTGACTTTGTGAATTTGAGACTCCCACGCCCGTTCGTGTGAAGAAGCCCCCTGCTAACCTACAGCTTCTCTACTGCATTGCAGGCTCCGCCCAGGCCTCCGTGCCTCCGCCCAGGCCTCTGTGACTCCTCCCAAGCCTCTGCAGGCCTCTCGGCCTCAGAAGAGAGGAGCACGCCTCACTTTTCTTCATTGTCAGAAGCCAAGAACCTCTCCTCACCAGTCCACACACAATCAAGACTCATAGCCTCTCAATCACATGACTCTCGCAGAGATATACAGGGAGAGGGAGGAAGTGAGAGAGGAAGAAGTGTAATTAAGTGAAATGTAAGAATTTTTTGGATAAGCTCTGGAGGAGGTCTGACTGCTCATGGAGGACAGTCAGATAAGTCCACTTAGTTCTGAGAGTTTAGCCTTGCTGAGAAATACAGCATGTTTTATGATGACTGCAAGCTTTCTGTGAAATAATAGCAATATTGGGCTATTAATAAACGAACTGACTTACCTTTTGTTTGTAGTTCAGCAGAATTCATTGGAAACTCTGCAGAACAAAAGCATTAAGATTAAGATTAAGATTAAGATTCAGCTTCACGAAACGGGCCTGATGAAACAATCCAGGATATTACATTAGTTACCATGTTGGGACAGCAACAGCTACTGATACACCGCTCAAGTGTGTGTGTGTGTTTTACTGAAAATGGTGTAAGTGAGACGATGCACTTTTGCGCTGAGGTTTAAACTATGCAGGATATTTAAAGCTTTGCAATAAAAACGACGGGGAGGTTAATGTGTTGGGGGCTGCAGTAAATACCTCACCAACCCCCTCTCTCTCTCCACCTCCCCCTTCTCTCTCTCCCTCTCTCTCGCTCTCTCTCCCTTTCTCTCCATCTCCCCCCCTCTCTCTCTATCTCTCTTTCTCTCACAGTTCTTTTTTCTGCCTTATGCTGTATATTGTGTGTGTGTGTGTGTGTGTGTGTGTGTGTGTGTGATTTCATCTGGACATTTAATCTGGAATTCATTGAAATTCTAATGATTTTACTGGATTTTACTTAAGTCCCATTAACCATGATCTCAATCACTGCAAATATGCAAACTCCTATTGTGATCTGAATGTGTGTGTGTCTGAGAGAGAGAGAAAGAGTGTAGGTGTATAAGTTTGGGTATTTGTTGTAGAGTGTGTGTGTGTGTATGTGTTGAGTTGAGATTGGTTATTTGTTTGTTTGGAAGATATATGGGTGGAAGATATATGTGTATATTTTTTCTGTGTGTGCACACATCTGTGTGAGGAGTAAACTCTGCTCTGGACCCTGAGGCTAATGACCTCCAGCTGTCAGTAACGTGATGGCTTGAAGGCGTTTTCAGGAACACAGCGGTCAGCAGCGAATTCCATATGTTCCACTGTCCTTTCTGCCTCTCTCTCCCCCCCCCTCTCTCCCCCTCTCTCGTCTTCCCCTCTCTGCCTATCCCTCTTTCCATCTCTCTTGTCTTCCTCTCTCTGCCTATCCCTCTCTTCCTCTCTTTCTCTTTCTCTCTTCTTCCCTTTCTCCGTGTCCTCTCCCGTATCCTCCTCCTGCAGCTGGCTCTGTTCTGGGCGTGTGCAGGGTCAAGGGTCACAACACCTCACCATAGAGCCTGCTCTTCTCTCATTTGTTTGTGTTATCGCCACAGTTTCCCAAGAGAGGTTCATCAATAACCCAAAGACGGAGCAGAACAGAGAGAGAAACGTTACTCGCTTTCAAATAAACACAACGCTCCTCACAGACGCATCCCTCATCCAACTGATGGTCGTTGACTCTAGTTATAGAATTCCGAACATTTCCATAAACACTGTGGGCTCCATGCCTCCTTTCTTGGAGTGGGAACTCTCAGCCAAGTTTCTGTTCTGTGGATGACGCAAAGCAAAACTTTTCTACAACACAAACACAATCGAGCTGTCAGTGCCGTCATGAAGATCAAATCCATACCTTTGGAGCTTTATACCTGGATGTGTGTGTATTTGCAAATGAGCCCACATTCTCTGTTATAAGGTTATTATAGAAGGGATTCAAAGAAGTGTATCTTTATCTCTGACACCCGTAAGTCCAGACAGGCCTCGCTGTGTTTTAGCCCATGGGCGTATATAGAACATACTGTATACGGAACAGTTCAATTCAAGACTTGATTTCATGTCATTCTGCAGGAGGAAGTGCTCTGTGGGACTAGTGTACACTTGTCACTGCATCCTGATTAGGGCTTAAAGAGACAGGAGACGGAACCACAACACCAGGAAATGTTTGGGTCTAAGGTCACTACCCACAGTGCCACAGCTCATCCAGACCTTCATTTCCTGGCTGAGCTGAAAGTGCAGGAACAGAAGAGGGCAGAAAAGCCCCTCCATCATGACTGGACTGAGAAACACTGTTGGAGCCCATAAATTAAAAGATGGTATATCAGTTATTATATTACAGAAAGCATAAACCGATCAAAGATCAGTAGTTTCATTCTGAGGTTATTTTTTTATAGGTAACATGTAATGTACCACCCAGTGGTCATGTTTCACTAAGCACTTTTCCACTGTTACGGCGCCAGAGCTAGGCCCAAAATTATTCCTCACTTTACCACCGCAGAAAAATGGTTCTCAGCCAGCAAACTGGTTCTGCAACCACAGTCTTGCTGTTTTGGGTCTGATGAACCAAGCAGTGTAACAGTGTTGTCCTTGATCATCTGTATAGTGGTTTAGCTTTTGTCACATTTACAACTAAAAGCACAAACAGCAGCACAGAAGTATAAGTGGTCCTGGAGGAGCAGGAGAGGTTGATTTTCGATTTGCCTTCAAAGAAGAACGGAAACATTTGCTATAGCAGAGTACTGGTAGTGCACACTTTATTAGTGGAAAAGAGTTCTGCCATGTGGTTTACATGAAGGTTTCCATCTTATGTTTCAGATTATGGAACACCCACATCCAGAAACGTAATCCCTGGGTTCTCAAACCACGTGGGCCCGTTCTCAAACCACGTGGGCCCATTCTCAGGATATGGGCACCAGCTACAGTATGAGCACCAGCACCTTGGTGGAAAAGTGGTTTCAATGGTGATGTCTGATCTCTCCTATGTGACGTCATTGAGAGGTCATGTCTGATCTCTCCTGTCTGATGTTGTCCGTTGACACTCACTGGGGGGCAGTGGTGCTGGTGTTGGTGTGTAAAACACTGTGCTGGGCTCCACTAATTTCTACAGCCTCTTGTCGATGGCCGTGTGGCTTTTATGTGATGGTGCTGGGTAGGTCTGAAGTTAGAGAGGCCTGTAATGACAGAGGCCTCGTAAAGCCCAGACGCCATATACAGGCCCATATCGGAACTGGGCAGCACCTTCTTCTTGTAAAGTGTAGGAGAGTTACATTTTTATAGCAGGCTGCAGACCAAGCTTGTATCATACACAAACTTTAAAAGGATGTTTATGGATATTAGAAAAGCAGCAGGACACTGTTGTGTGTCATAAAACACTGTTGTGTGCCACAGGACACTGTTGTGTTTCATAAGACACTGTTGTGTTTCACAGGACGCTGTTGTGTTTCATAAAACACTGTTGTGTGCCACAGGACACTGTTGTGTTTCATAAGACACTGTTGTGTTTCACAGGACACTGTTGTGTTTCATAAGACACTGTTGTGTTTCACAGGACGCTGTTGTGTTTCATAAGACACTGTTGTGTTTCACAGGATGCTGTTGTGTTTCATAAAACACTGTTGTGTGCCACAGGACACTGTTGTGTTTCACAGGACACTGTTGTGTTTCACAGGACAATGTTGTGTTTCACAGGACACTGTTGTGTTTCACAGGACACTGTTGTGTTTCACAGGACACTGTTGTGTGCCACAGGACACTGTTGTGTGCCACAGGACACTGTTGTGTTTCACAGGACACTGTTGTGTTTCACAGGACACTGGCTGTCCACTTCTGTCAGTAAGGTTGCTGCATCCAAGGCATCACAAATGTAAATACTTCATTCAGATTAGTGAAGTCAAATCCCTGACCACGTCTTCCTGCTGTTCTTAAAGCATATTTTCAAGATTTATTGCAGATGCTAAATTAAAATGCTGCACAAATTATGAGCCTAAGTTAGACATCACAAAGTCCCCATCAGCTGTTCCAGGATCAGTGTGCTAAGATGCTACTGCAGTGCTATTAAGAGATCAGTCAAGACCTAAACTCCACGGAGACCTCCTGGGAAGGCCTGTCTTCTGCCTGCATCTACAACGTAGGCTGGGAACCCTGCCAGGGATAAAGAACCCGCTACAAGCAATTAGAAAACTATGTATCTATTATTATTAATCATTATTCAATTTGAAATGATTAATATATTTTTACAGAGTATTTCCCGTGAGGCAAAACACAGTTGCCTTTTACAGAATGGTATCTAGCTTTGAGAAAGTTGTTATTTGGAAGCTGTGTGTTTGTTTAAGAGGAATTTCAAAGGTCATGTTATGAGATCTAACACCAGGGGTAGCTCGGCGTAATTAGACCCGGGCAGATACAGCTCACAGAAATAACAGGCACATGCTTTCCTGCTGAATATTAATAACCCCAACGATTCTAACAGACCTAAAAAATAGACACATGATATAAATTTGGCAGAATGTGCCCCACTTTGAAACTGCAACATGTAGCCCAAGTTTATGGACATGAAGCTTCTGGGAACGGCACTCCCATCTCGGGGACTCACCACAGTTCACGAGTATTTATGTTACCGCTCACCCCGTGAAGTGAATGAGGAGATGGTTAAACTGGGCTTGGTCTGATTTAAGGAATGGTGCTGATATTAGTAATGAAGTGTGGAAACATTGGACTGGCCACCTCTCTCTCTCTCTCTCTCTCTCTCTCTCTCTCTCTCTCTCTCTCTCTCTCTCTCTCTCTCTCTCTCTCTCTCTCTCTCTCTCTCTCCTTGGTTGTGTTTCATAGATAGGCTGGGAAAATGCCTCAAGCTAACCCCCTCCCCAGACACACCTTATTAGGACATTTCCAGTCATGACAGAGCCCCT
>NC_135214.1:11284047-11296547 GCF_052324685.1 Brachyhypopomus gauderio
GGTCACATCTGGTCTAAAGTATCTCTGTATGGAAAATATGACATATGTTGATGTTTACAAAAACATATAAAACTGATATCTTGTGTGCATGTGTCAGTGTAGACTGCAAGAATAATGTAATCTGTTTTGTCATAAAGTGTTCTTTACTTTTTGTAAACAATTCCATGTGTTCAAATGATGAGTCACTTCTCTGGTGGAGCCATATGTTTAAGAAATGAGAATACCTGATTTCTTTATTTCTCAGTGATGTTAATTGAGTCTCTGTTACTCACAACCACAGACTGTGAACTCATCAAACCACTTTTCTGTCAATATCTGACAGTAGTGTGTATAGAAAGAAATGTGCGTTCATGAGTACAGCTTCTCTGGTTTAACTGATCCATAGCTAGTGTGAATGAGGTTCTCTGAGCAGACTGAAGTCCACACTTGACCTTTCACCACGTGAACAGATTTCAGAAGATCTGGGTCTCTGATCTCATCAGGACCCTGTGGGCACAGCAACAAAGTGCCCAGCAGTCACCAGTGAAAGCCCACAGGCAGGAGGGCTCTGTCTGTTGCATCTCTCTGACTTCCTGTTTATGTTGGCGTATATCTGGTAAACAAGGCCTGGCCTTTTGTGGTCCTTCCCTGCAGGGGGTCCGCTCGCCCTGAGCCCTCTGAGCCTTTAGGCCTGGAGGATGTGCACACACTGATTGTGTCATTAACCCCGCCCTCTCCACTCCACATCTGGCTCTCGTCATCTCATTAACCCTTTCAGGACTGAGATCCTGGCATATGATTGTAGAATTGTGTGTGTGTTTCCAGAATGTTAGTGATGGCTTCTGTTCCAGGTGATCACGTTCCACTGCTACGTGCTCATTACAGCAGTGAGGTCACATTTGAAGCATGGCATGTTAAACGTACAGCTGGGGTTGAGGGGTTAAGCCCCCTGTATGCTCCGTCGTGGTTTACACAACCAGGAGATGGGCTGATGACCTCATGGTTCCTTGTTTCTGTGGCCGTGTTTGTGCAAAGCGCTGACGCTGTTGTATTGAGCAAGGCTTCCTCTGAGGTCCTGCGTTACCATGACTGCATCGCAGTGCTGTGTACAGGAAAGGAAACGGGTTGTAATCACACATATCATAGTCAAATGTGAGCGATTACATTCTTCTCTCTTAGTTTTATTGCTGTTGTTATTACTATAGTATTGTTGTTATTACTGTTGTATTGTCATTATCTGTTCTACTTTTTGTTTATGTTAATGCTTATTTCTTATCACAACTTTGGCAATACAACTGTGAATATTTGTCATGCTAATAAAGAATCACAGAACTGAACTGAGAAAGAGAGAGAGAGTGAGGGAGTGAGGGAGAAAGAAAGCATAGAGCAAAAGATAGAGAGGGGGAGAGATAAAAAGAAAGAGAGAGAGTGAGAGAGAGGAAGAGTGTGAGAGGGAGGGAGAATGAGAGGGTGATGTATCTCAGAAAGATAGCACCCAAGCTGTTGACTGCAACTCTCTGATCTGCACTAAACCACAGTTACATTAGTTAGGCATCCGCTAACCTTAACCAGTGAAATTACCATGAAACTCAGAAACAGACACTGCAAATAAACATACAGATGACATGCTAGTATGGTACAAACAGTTTGTCAGTGGGTGTTAATGACATGATGTGACTAAATAAATATCACATTTCTGGCATAAGTATGTTAATATATGAAGTTAGGTGACGTGCATGCTCATTTCAGCGGTGTTTCACAGAACCACATTTCTAACCATGCGTGAGAGCGCTAAAGCACCATGGACACTGAAGTTCAGTTACTCAAACCACATGCACTACGGCCAATTTGCTCACCAGGCCTGTAGCTCAAACTTCAGAAACTGTATAAATATTCCTTCTTTTCACACTCTATTTCTGCTAGAAATTTTGAAGTAGCAAATGTCAACAGCGTGGCTGGCGCTCGCTACACAAACACACTGAAAGTGGGCTGTTAGATGTAGTAATGGTTTTAGGTTAGTGTGCACCAGAGTGGAGATAAAAGCGGTTATGGAGCGCCGGTGGCCGACCCAGCTCCTGTGGAGATGTTCTCACAGTCTTGGCCTTCAGCTGTACTGTCCTCCTGTCTCACACTAACGATGTTTCATCTCTGTCAAACACAGGCCACTGCGGCGATGGCTGTAAACCCTGCTCAAATCTCTCACTCATACTCGTCTCTTTAATGTTGTGAGATGCACGTGCTTCTGGGCCCCAGGCCTGGCACGGCCCTCAGTAATGACCCGCCTCCTGCCAAAGACCCTCTGAGTCAGGCAGATAATGTGCATAATTACTGAGTCGTTGGCAATTTAGATCAGAGATTCCGTTTGAAAAGTGGACTGGCTTGTCTTGCAGAAAGATGGACTGTTCCGGCACCGTTCTCTTTGATGTACGGCTTGTAATACATGTAAAACACACACACACACACACACACACACACACACACACACACACACACACACACACACACACACACACACACACGATATCACTGTATCAGTAAAGTTGCCTGCCACATTGTTGTGACATGCCCGTAACCAAGCGCGCGGGACTCACGCCGACCTGGCTCTAGTGCTCACGAGACAACTTACACTAATTATGTTTGGATATTAAAAGTAACGTTTCTAAATTGCACTTATGCTTTTAGTAGGTCACTATGTATTAATATGTATATTTTCTTTTGAAAAAGGCAGCGCTGCTCAACATCCGCTGTGAAATAGTGCAAAAACCGTAAATTGATCTATAATGCATGAATTTGCCTGTTTAGAAGGAAACGGTTAAGCATGAAGAAAAACATTAACTGCACTGAAGTAAACAAACTCACAAATAGTCCTCTCTCAGCTAAAACAAACAATTAAAGCGGGGCTGTGACTGCAGTTACACTGAAGGTTTAAACATGTACTTTAAAATTAGCGAGCTAATTTGTTAAATCACATCTAATAGGACTATAAGTTGGTCAACTAGCTGATTAGGCGATGCGTTGGCGGTTATGTTTGATTTTAGCACAGATACACACCCCTGTCCTGAAGTAAGGAATGAACTTATTTTCAATAGCCTAATTAATTTGGGCACTGAAATTCATCTTTAAATTTACAAACAGAAGTTAACACGTTTGGAGGCCACTGCGACTGAGAAATATGCCTACATAAAAAATGCCACATTATGAGAGAAGAAAACATCCTGTTTAACCCCGTTAGAGAGGAACAGGTCGAGCGGCCATTAGTAGGCCTACATCTAACGACACAGCCTCCTTCCCACACGGTCCAGCCTTCAACACCAAAAAGGTGTCGAGGAAAGGTGGTCTGAGCAGTGAAACACGCCATTACAGGCAGAAGGCATTTTTAATGTGACAAGTAAACACGGGCTGAAGTATGAAGTGCGCTATTCTTGGGAAGGAACCGAGAAGCAAAACTGTATCGGGCTGTGAGTGACCTGAGGTCCGCCTGTAACATCCGGACCTGTTATATCTGACTGTTGTGAGAGGTGTTGCGTGGCGGAGCTGACGGACCGTCACTATCTGACAGGGTTCAGACAGCAGGTCCTTGTCGATAACGGCTAGCTGTCTGACAGGGGCCGTGACGGGCCGCACGACGGAGACACGGAGACGGAGGAACGAGGAAGGCGAATCACCACCACACATCTGTCGCCACAGCCACCCCGAGTAACGACAACCGTACACAGCCGCAAATCACTGTCAAATACAGAGAAAGTCTCCATGAGACGCGCGTGTACGATCTCTGCAGATCAGGCGGGGATGAGAAGGACGCAAGCAATACTGTACAATATGTATCTATATGTATCTATAGGAAACTGGAGATGTCTGTAGCCTTCTGAAAAGATTATTATAAGGAGGCTTTTAACATTTTTCATCTAATTACAGAGAGGTTTTACAACATCTTCTAGGAGATACATTGTCTGGCATGCCTGGAGGTATTGAGAGAAATTTATAACCACCAAGGGGTTACAATGAGAATATATATATAAATATATATATATATATATATATATTTTTTTTTATTATTATTTTTATTTTTTTAATTATTTCATTATGTAAGTTTAAAGCTATGGGGTAACTCAAACTGGGGGTGGCAGCAGGGGGTGGGAGGAGGGGCTGTCTAATATGAGTGTGTGTGTGTGTGTGTGTGTGTGTGTGTATGTGTGTGTGTGTGTGTGTGTGTGTATGAGTGTGTGTGTGTGTGTGTGTGTGTGTGTGTGTGTGTGTGTGTGTTGTTGGGGGGGATGGGGGGTTTCTCGTGCAGCTAGGTCTGTTAGCTTACCCTGGTTGGCAGTTTTACCGGGAGATGTTCTAAACTCCATGTCTGTTATTTTTTATCCACTCTGTGATTCTCCATGTGTCCCCGGGAGATGTCAATGCAATTCACTGTAACATGGACATTGACTTTAAATAATTGTTTTGCACCACTTTACAAGGCCCACAATATATATATATATATATATATATATATATATTAGTGGTGGGACTTTAACGCGTTAATTTCGATTAATTAATTACAGGAAAATTAACGCACTAAAAAAATTAACGCATTTTAACGCATTTAACGGACGAGACACTTTTGCACCGTGGAATGTTTCTCAGTGCGCGAGTTCCGGGCATACAGATTATATGGACGCACAATAAGATGAGCATGATGGAGATGACTGAAGAGGCTACGTTGGTGGATGGGAAATTTAAATATAAGAAACTTCCAGATGGAAGTACAAACAAAAATAGTGTTATTTACACTTTATGTAGGAAGGAGTTCGCTTATCACAGGAGCACTTCCACCCTTCGTTACCACCTCAACGCAAAACATGTTGCGGCTAAAGCTGGGCGTACACTGTACGATATTTTAAATCGTGTACTCAGCTCCAGCTCAAACTGTACGACTAAATCGCAGGGAGAGTCGGCTCGTGGAGCTGCTTGAACAGTGCGATACTCTCACGAGGAGCGATTTGAATTTCAAACATGTTTGATGTTCTTGCGACGCTGCGATTTCTGATCGGGAGTTGGTCGTGAGGTGTGAATCGTTCCTCCTTTACCTGTGTAAACTATAGGTATGCACGACACGCGATTGAGCCGAAACGAGTGAAAAATCGGCTGAAAATTGGCCAAAAATCGCACAGTGTACGCCCAGCTTAACGCGCAGGTCAGTAATGGTAACTTAGCTGCTAAATGTATTCCTAGTACGATAGGGTGACCAAACGTCCGTAATTCACATCCTGTGAGGAAACGTCCTGGTTTTTAAATTACCTTCATTGGACCATTAAGACTGGATTAAACTTTTGCGAATGGCGCGCGACTCCGCACGCGTTTATACATGACGCGTCACATTATTTGTGTTGTCCGCTCCCTGTGGTCGAAGATAAAGACTTACAAGAAGCGCTGCGAATTGCGTCAACTGATGCAAGTTACGAACTACCGTCCAGGGGTGAGTTTCCCAAAACGTTCTTAGCGCCAGGTACTTCTTAACCTCGTACGTAAGAACGTTTTGGGAAACTCACCCCAGAAAGACAATGTCGAAGAAAATCCAGCAGCTGTATGATGAGGAAAGAATTAAAACAGGTTATTGTGAAGACTGCCACAAATGTGGCTCTGACTGGGGATCACTGGACCTCTGTTAGCAACAAGAATGATCTTGGTGTGACAGCTCATATTATAGATGATGAATCTATAGATGATGAAGATCCAGTCATTTGCTTTGAGCATGCAGAAGACCACTTCTAGGCACTATGGAGATGCCTGTGGCAGAGGCCTGGGAAATTTAAGAAAGTCTACCATCTAAAATGGTATTAAAAACATCTTCTGATTTACTTCAATTCTTCCAATATCCTGAGCAAAACTCCCTAAATTAAACAACATTTTTGGTCAGAATTTTCAATGTTCTGAACTGTTTTCTGCACACTACACATATATTGGTCTTCGTAGTAGACTGGTGGAAAAATAAACAAGATGTTGAAGTTTATGATTATGTTCATTGATTCATTCATCATTCAAACTTAAATGAATATTTCTCATGTTAAATACTGAAATGCGATTAAAATGCGATTAATTTCGATTAATTAATTACAAAGCTTCCGATTAATTCGATTAATTTTTTTGATCGCGTCCCACCCCTAATATATATATATATATATATATATATATATATATATATATATATATATATATATATATATATATATATATATATATATATATATATATATATATATCCACTTTAAACAATTACATCATCATGAAGGCTTATTATGTCACTCGTAAGAAGTCGGTACCTCAATGACTCAATGATTGCATTCTGTGAACTACTTACCAACTGTTTCCTAAAGTTTTAATCTTCTTCCAAAAAACAATTAGCCAAAGTGAATCTCTAGCCTCGGACTGTGCTGCTAATGACTAATCACCAGTTGGGAGCCTGTTTAATTATCTTCAAAGGCATTGTGGGAGATGGATCCAGGTATTAGATGCACTGTGTGTGTGGAATGCCTTGCAGTAGGCCAATCAAACCCTCTTAACTCCTCTATTATTTTCCATTACAGAGGAGGGATGCTGGTGTTCTGTCTGCTCAGTTTATTGGTAATGGAAGACTTCATACTGAGGAGTGTTAATTGGTAGGTGTTGGAGCTGGAGGGTTGTGGTTATGTTTGGAACATCTTCATTAGCACTTAGTTCCTTCAGTGAGACTGCGCACTGCGGTGTGTGTGCGGTGGGGGGTGTGTGTGCGTGCGTGCACGCATTGGGTATGTGTGTGTCTGTGAGTGTGTGTGTGTGTGTGTGTGTGTGTGTGTGTGTGTGTGTGTGTGTGTGTGTGTGCGTGTGTGTGTTCTCTGTTTTCGTCTCTGTGTGGGAAGAATTTGGCAGATCCCAGTGATGAAAATTCCTCCATTATTTTATATTTATTAAACAATCTAAGTGACACTTTTGATGCTGAAAGATTTAGGTTTAGTATTCTGGATTCTGGATATGTTAATGTTAGGGTTAAAAGTAGATTAAGATCATTTTACTTTTAGGATTCTGGTTGAGGTTATGTTAGGGCTAGGAGTGAGACTAAATGAATTATATTAAGGGTAAGGTAATGATGTTAGGTTGCACAGAAAATCCCCCCAAAATAGACCAGTGTGGGTGCATCCACGTTTGTGTTTATGTGTGTTTACATACGTGTGGGAGTATACATGTGTGTAGATGTAAGAGTGTGCCTATGTGTGCAAGTGTGTTTCTCTGTTTCTCTGTCTTTGTGTGCATGTGTTTGTGTTTGTGTATATGCGTGTGTGTGTGTGTGTGTGGGTGTGTGTGTGTGTGTGTGCATGTGAGAGAGTGAGAGTGTGTATATGTGTATGTGTGTGTGTGTGTGTGTGTGTGTGTGTGTGTGTGTGTGTGTGTGTGTGTGTGAGAGTGTGAGACTGCACTGTGTCATAGAGAACACTGTAGTACACCATGCAGACCGCCTTGAGGAGCACAGTATAGACCACCCAGTAGACAATCCCAAGATATCAGTATAGACCACCCTGTAGATGCCCCAAAGAGCAGTGCAGATCTCCCTGTAGACCACCCCAAAGAGCTCAATGTAGACCACACTGTAGATGCCCCAAAGAGCAGTGCAGATCTCCCTGTAGACCACCCCAAAGAGCTCAATGTAGACCACACTGCAGATGCCTCAGAATACAGTGTATACCACCCTGAAAAGCACAATGTAGATTGTACTGTAGAGAACCTTGAAAACCGCTATGTTGAGCGCTGTGAAGAGCACCCTGTAGAGCACTCCATAGACCATCCTGTAGACCACCATTTAGCGCAAACAGTGGATTGCCCTGTAGACCATTCTAGAACACCCTGAAGACCATCTGGTCATTTCAAGTTTTTTCCATCAGAACTCTGAAGTGTATTTATTTATTGATCAACGTTTGCGTTTAAAAGTTCTGTTGCTGTTTGGATTTTGGCCTTCATGTGCAGTCGAGTGTGCATGCCTGCTCCTCTGTGTGATGTAGAAGAACCTCAGGAGAACCCAAGAGTAAGGTTCCATCAGCAGAGCAAGTCAAATCAGTCTGACACAAGCAGCCTGATTGGTTAGAAGAATGTGGAGAGCGAAAACCCATTGTGGGAGGGGTTTCACACATGGGTCTGGTTGTGGGAGGGGTTTCACACATGGGTGTTGTTGTGGGAGTGGTTTCACATATGTGTCTCGTTGTGGGAGTTGTTTCACACATGGGTCTTGTTGTGGGAGGGGTTTCACACATGGGTCTCGTTGTGGGAGTGGTTTCACACATGGGTCTTGTTGTGGGAGGAGTTTCACACATGGGTCTCGTTGTGGGAGTGGTTTCACACATGGGTCTCGTTGTGGGAGTGTTTTCACACATGGGTCTCGTTGTGGGAGTGTTTTCACACATGGGTCTCGTTGTGGGAGGGGTTTCACACATGGGTCTCGTTGTGGGAGTGGTTTCACACATGGGTCTCGTTGTGGGAGTGTTTTCGCATATGCCTCTTGCTGTGGGAGTGCTTTTATTAAACTAAGTGTGCAGACCTCCTGGCTCAAAACCTACTTAGTTGTACCACCCCCCCCCCCACACACACACACACACACAAACTCACACACATATACACGGATATGCAACCTCCCCCACCCCCTTTAAATAACACTGAACCTCTCCTTCCATTTAAACCTCATGAACGTGGTTAAGTCATAGAGAGCACATTCGCCCTGGAGAAGTTTGCCTCCTTTTTGACAGACTATCCTCCGCCAACAGCTCCTTTTCATTAAGGCCCCCAATTTGGATGCCTTCCAAATTGCCCCTCTATTCTTCGGGCGAGAAGCGTGCTAATTACACCAGTCTTCAGGAGGAGGGGAGTCGCAATTATGCACTATCCTTCTGCTGTGTGTGTGTTTGTGTGTGTGTGTGTGTGTGTGCGCGCGCGCTAATACAGGGCCTTTTGTAGGTCAGGGGAACGCCAGACCCGTTTCATTGCGCTGCATGCATGATCTGCATGGCTAATGTTTTAATCGCAGTCATTAATACCACTTCGGTCCCGCGCTGAAGCGGATTATGCAGCCACACGTCACAGAGCCCCAGTCCTGGCAGGCGCTTCAGAAGCCCCCTGTGAAGGAGTGTTAAATGTGCCCATCGGGTCTCTGCTGAAGAAAACACAAAGCACTGAAGCCCCTTCTTCAGGTGCATCATGGGGGAGACCCTGTGGTAATGATTAAGTCTAGTGTTTGTTTCAGTCAGCTGGGTTCTGCCTTTCGCCTCAATATTAGATCTGTTCGAGATGTCTGTCCCTTTCCACCTGAATATAGCACTATGGCCTGAGGTGAGGGCCAAACACGAAGCTTCCTTGGGAAACGCATCACATCCTGTCAGGCAGGAAGCTGACGTTCTCTCACACGTCCTGTGGTTTGAAACACTGCCGGTCAGAGCAGGGGGTGGGATGAATGCTTCACTGTTACCTTGGAGATAAGAACATCACTGGACAGGGTGGAGGTCTTCTAAGATAATGGTGGAGAACTCCTTCAGCTCCTCCCCTGCCAGACTGGAGAGATAGCAGGTGAGCCTGGAGTGTGGCGTGATCTTCTTCCCCCTCCTCCTCCTCCTGTATCAGTGTGAGGAGGCACCTAGCATCTGGCCTCCCCAGACCTCTGATAACACACACAGCCCTCCCTCACCCGCGGCCAACCAGTTAGTGCTGTTTTGATTTGACATGAACACATCATTCTTTTAGTCCTTGTTTTTCTGAATTTTATTAAATATATGGTCTAATGTATGAGTTCATATACAAGGCCAAGAAAAGCATGAAGAAATAAACAATTTGTGTACATGTTTGCATGAACTTTATGTAGTATGTGGTGTTTGGTGACACAATTCTGGTGCTTTTGCATGGCCTCACCTTTCCTTACAGGGCTATCCAGTAAAAATACAGGTCACTCCTCAAGTCCTCACGAAAAGTGTGTCCAAGTGCTCGTGAGATGAGTCCTGAGACAACTTTTCTTTGGCATTCACTCCCTCAGTTAACACTGCAGTGTGATTTCTGTTTCTCCTCTAAATCTGACATTTACATTTTGATGAACAGTATGTTTTGTCAGACTTGTTTTTAATACAGGTACATTACCACAATATCACTTCCAGCTCACACTGCGCATTTAATGCACCTATCTACCCAATTAAATTGTGTCACAACCATGGAGTTCATTAACATGCAAATGGTGTCTTATGAAGAGATTAGTTAATTGCAACTCATTTGCATAATTAATGAACACTCAAATGAATAATGCTTTAGCAAATTTGTGCTGTGCTGTTACGAAATAAATGATAAAAGACAGGCTGAGACCAGTGTGTGAAAACCATTTGCATGGTGCAGAGTAGTGAGGTGTCAGATGAACAATGGTGTCACGTATTAGCCGAGACTGAGCTGTCTTTATTAAGTGCTGCTTGCATTCTTCTAGATGAAGCTCCGTCATGTCGGGGATACAGCCGTGGACCCAGCGGCCTTTACTGAACCTTCAGGAGGAGCTGGACCTGCTGTGGTGGCTGCAGCGGTCAGATCCAGTACCAACTGGGAATGTTTCACATGCGTTTTGATAAGCTCTTATCCTGGAATGCTCTAATGCGTTCCCGGCTACTCCTGTGTGGTCAGCATGGAGCAGCTGGAGATAATGAGGACCCTGCCCTTTCCACGGAGCCAGAGAGACCCCCCCTGTTATGGATGATCAGTTCTCTGTTACCCATGACAATATCTGATGTGCCTCAGCTTTGCGTGCGAAGAGCTGGTGATCTAAGTGATGCAACCACACTCCCAGGTTCCTGTCAGCAGAGGGAGGACCACTGGAAAGATGTCACAGAATATTTCTGAGACCATGGATGCATGCGTGGAGATTTCTCCATTTGTCTAAAAAATCATTTTCATAATTGGTTTCAGGCTGGCTTGTTTTTCCTGGTGTGGACTGAATTTTTCGTGATGCGTCTGTTCTGGACGGCTGGAGTTCCCCGCACCACCCCTGGGATGAAGATGGCCACTCCTCTTCCTGCTCAGACCAACGTCTGCCTCTTTTTTTATCAGTTATGTTCTCTGCTGTTTGGTCCTGCTGTTCCTTGGGTTCATGTCTGCACAGTGCTAGTCAGGGGAGACTGTCAGTTTAGTTATACGGGACCTCCAGGACGTCTGTACACAGAACCAGACCCACTGGTTCCACAGACCGAAGACCAGATGGAAGTGCTCTATTCTTCATACTGAACAAATCAGTCAGTTGATGGTTATGTGTGACTTACTGGCCCGAAAAGTTTCTCATGTTCTATTTCAGTCCAATCAAGTTCAATCAAGTAGATTGTTGATAACTTTCTAAATCCAGAAAGTTCACACATCCACCCAAAGACAACAGTGCTAGGTTCCTCAGGTGGCATATGTGAACCCATAAAGTAAGCCCGATTCCAGAAACTGGTAATGATTGGGCGGGTCCAAAGTCACAGTTCCGGGGGCAGACCTGTTCACCGAGGCCCTGGTCCGACTCTAGCGGATGACAGTACAGCAGGTTGAGTGCTGGGAGCTGCTGCGTTGAGCCCGAATCCTTCAGTACCATGTCTGACACACACGGTTGTTCACACCTTCACTGCTCTGAGTTCTCACTTCACATACGTGTAGTCCATCTTTACCGTGACCGAGCTGTTGCAGCAGCTCATAGTGAACTGGAAAAGTGTCTATTCTCTCCCTCTCTCTCTCCCTCTCTCTCTCTCTCCCTCTCTCCCCCTCTCTCCCCCCCTCCCTCAGAATGCTGTATCTGAACATACAGATGTGAGGGGAGTATTCAGAGACATCTGGTAACAGCTTCTTCTCAGATTCATTAGCTGATATTTGTCCAGTGGCTGGAGGTCTTTTGGCAGAGGGGACATGAGAGGAACTTACAATGGTACCAAGGGGTGGGGGGTGTTTTGTGTATGTGTGTTTGTGTGTGTTCACACAGCAGGCAATGTAACCATGCCATAGGTTCACTAAATGGAACAGATAAAGATCCACCGTCTACATGACCGGTGAGAAACATAACACAGTTTATGTACTGATTAAAATGCAGCTTGCTGAGATGTTGGAGTAAAAGCTAGAACTAGCAAGAAGGTGCTGCGGTGTTGTCATCATGGTGCTGCAGTGCTGTTGTCACGGCGCTGCGGTGTTGTTGTCGTCATGGTGCTGCGGTGCTGTCATCACGGTACTGTGGTGCTGTCGTCACGGTACTGTGATGTCGTCACGGTACTGTGATGTTGTCGTCATGGTGCTGCGGGGCTGTCATCACGGTACTGTGGTGCTGTCATCACGGTACTGTGGTGCTGTCATCACGGTACTGTGGTGCTGTCGTCACGGTACTGTGATGTCGTCACGGTACTGTGATGTTGTCGTCATGGTGCTGCGGGGCTGTCATCACGGTACTGTGGTGCTGTCGTCACGGTACTGTGGTGCTGTCGTCACAGCGCTGCGGTGTTGTCGTCACGCTGCTGCAGTGCTGTTGTCACGGC
>NC_135214.1:11301547-11346547 GCF_052324685.1 Brachyhypopomus gauderio
TGCTTTTGTGGTCAGCACAATGATATTTTGAAATTGATCTATTTTTAAGGATATTCGCCATATTTCAAGATACTTAAGAATCTTCTGGAATTGTGAGAACTATCAAGAAGTTTCTAGAACTGTCCAGAATTATCTAGAACTTTCTGGGACTATACAGAATTGTAGGTAGCTGTATAACTACAATTATATAGGGCCACTATAGCCCTTCCTGAGAGATGGAGAGACATGATGTAATTGATTTCAAATTCAAATTCAAATTTATTTATATAACGCTTTTCACAACACACATTGTCACAAAGCAGCTTTACAATCGTATGGGTCCAGATCCCTAATGAGCAAGCCAAAGGCGACAGTGGCGAGGAAAAACTCCCTATAGGGTGGAGATTAGGAAGAAACCTTGGGAGGACCAAGACTTACTATGATAATGATTGGGATTGCATAGTAAGTGGGCAACAGCCATCACAGACAAAGGGAAATTGACCTAGACAGACAGGTGTGAATTCATTCTCTATTCAGATTCTGATAACGACAGTATTCACACTTCACCCCAAACCCATTACAGGAGGAGCTTTCAAATGTATATATTGTGTGTTACTCTGCTACCGGGTGATCAGTCTTGCTCTGCTGAATCCTCAGTACACTCTTGTACTTTGATACTGCATGGAATAAAGACTGACCATATTTATAGAGTTTGGAGAGACATCCTTTTTTCTTACAGTACACAGCAACTTTCAACAGTCAATTTAGATGGCATCAAGAGGTTGCAGAGCAGACGTATTTTGCTATGTATGTGGCCATTTTATAAAGACAAGAGCGAAAAAGTACTCTGTGGAAGCATCTGCTATGATGTGTGAGGCCTACAAAGCATACTTTGGCATGCCTGTTGGTGACCAAGACAAACATGGGCTCCTCAGTTCACATGTGAGCACTGTAAGAAAACTCTTGAAGATAAGAGGGTAAATGCTACTCTCTTAAATAGCAGATTTAAATTTTTATTTTGCAAAATTTTTTTTATCAGTTAAAGTTTAAAAGAGCTTTAATTAACATTGTTTCACATGTTGTAGTTAAATATATCAAATAATACAATATATACAGATATATTTTATTGTTTGACATATAACAGATTTCAAACTGTGTTAATATCGCACATACCACTAGTCATTAGTGTGAAATAGGCCTATATCTAATTCTCAATTCAAATTTAATTTTGTTTGCTTATAGGTTGGTACAGGGGACAGAAGAGACCCATGCATTTTGCTGTCCCAAGAATTTGGCATGAACTGACTGATCACTCAACAAATTGCTACTTCTGCATGGTGGACCCTTCCAAACGTCGCACTGGCAAAAATGCAATGCCTGTAACGTATCCTGACATTCCTTCATCTATCGCCCCAGTACCACACTGCCCTGAACTTCCTGTACCAACACCTCCAGACAGAGCAACACCACCTTCAGAAGAAAGCAGCAGGTCAGACACCGAGGAAGATGTTGAAGATCACGATTTCTCTTCATATGCAGATGAGGAGCAGAAGCCGTACTACCCTAACCAAAAAGACCTCATCGATCTGATCAGAGACCTTGGTCTCACCAAGTCCAACGCTGAGTTTCTGACATCAAGGCTCAAGCAATGGAACTTATTAGATGAAAGCGTCCAAGTCACAGATCAGAGGAAGGATTGATTCGTGAATCTGATTTGCAGTATAGTCGTAAATCTCGGAAAACCACACACTTCTGAACAGTTTTTGGTAATCTGTGTAAATTTGCAATGCCTATAGTGTTCTTAGTCTGACTGTATAAATGAGATGCAAAATCATCTGTTTCTATAATAAAAATTCATAATTTTCGTTGCTGTGGTCACAAAAGCAAAGTTTATAATGAATGTAAGCAATTTTTTATTTGTTTTAGACATAAGCAATGACAAATGCTAACCTCCTGACCTCAGGGCTCCTCTCCTGGACTCAGAGCTCCTCTCCTGGACTCAGGAGACCCGTTTTGGAGGAAGAGAGTGAGGTGGGAGAAGGTGGAGAGGAACTGGGTGGGTGTTCATTCTGCTGAGGAGTGATGTCAACACGCCCTTGATAACCTTCAGCGTCTCTTTGTGCCTCCATGGCTCTCTCTAATTTAGACCTCAGTAATAGAGGGGTGATTTGAGAGTTAGGAGGGGTGTGTGTGTGTGTGTGTGTGTGTGTGTGTGTGGGGGGGGGGGGGGGCATGTAAGTAAACTATATAGTTTACGCTGCTGACTGAGATGAAGGCTTCCTGACACCTTTCCATGGAACAACCGGAGTGATGTGGATTCTAAGGATTTTGAATACAATCAGCTGCGAAAAAGAGATGCAATAAAAGTTGAGCAAAATTTACAATATTTGCAATAAGATGAGAGAGTGGTGTGAGACATAAAGCTATGTTAATGAATATTTCAAAAAATTGTTAGCATGCAAATTTGAGTTTTTGACTTTTGGTGTTCAGTGTTTGTTTTTTAGGTGAATCATTAAATGCCATAATAACTCAGAGTCATGAAATACAGGCTTAACTCTTTCGCTAAAGACAACGACTGTATCTCTGGAGTAAGGTTGACAGGAGACGTTAGCAGTGGATACTAAAACTGTATGGTCTGCATTTCCTGGAAACTTTAGAGACAGCACAGAGGGTTTGAGACCATGGAGAGATGGACATGTTGAGGATGTTACAACACAGATGGACAGCCTCCAAGGACAATTTTAATCATGTGTTAGGTTATGAAATCATTTAATTCACATGAGAGCGTGTCTTGTATGACAAGGAAATCAGTCCTGCTTGACACATCTCTGAATTTATTTGGCTAGAAATGGAGGCTTGTGTTTGAC
Organism: Brachyhypopomus gauderio; assembly: GCF_052324685.1. Taxonomy (NCBI): domain Eukaryota; kingdom Metazoa; phylum Chordata; class Actinopteri; order Gymnotiformes; family Hypopomidae; genus Brachyhypopomus; species Brachyhypopomus gauderio. Next base: position 11,304,394 of record NC_135214.1, read on the forward strand.
GCACTCTCTTTAGGCCAAGAGTGATGATCCTGTCAGAACTCATGATGCTTTTGTGAAGGTTTCATTAACCCTGAAACAGCTTTGAGATTAAACTTTCTGGGCCTACATACAAAAATCTTAAGAACATGAATATTTTATTTTTTAAAATAATGAACACAAAATACTTTTTTTCTGTGACATTAGAAATGCATTGAGAAAAACGTGAAGATTGATTCTAGATTAGAGGGATCAGAGGGGTAAGGGACTGAGATAGAGAGAGAGAGAGAGAGAGAGAGAGAGAGAGAGAGAGAGAGAGAGAGAGAGAGAGAGAGAGAGAGAGCTAGATAGAGGATGATAGAGAGAGCCAAGTCTATTTTCTTTGGTAATTAAAGGGACCTGTGTGATCACGTGACAAAATAAGTAGGACTATTGTATCTATTGATAGGTAATGAAAGACAGCACACACTCGCACACACACACACACACACACACACACACACACACACACACACACACACACAGAGAGATAAATGGTTTATTCTGTTTAGGCTCTTATGTTTGGGAACACTGCACCCTTCACCCATCCTCGCGAGAATAACAGTCCTCTGAACTTGCTCAGTAAGTCTGTGTTGTCAAAACGTTTAAAGTCAGCGTGTGAGCTCTGTGCTAACAAAGCAGGCCTACACAGCTTCAGCACGAGGCACATGTGAATTGTTTGGTTAGTGACTCGAGACGAGGGATGGAAAGGCCCGCGCGCCTGTTATAGCTGCATGTAGGTGGAATACGCGGCCACGAGACTGTCGTACTGTTCACATTAACAACCCAAAGAGAAATATCACAGCGAAAAAAGTATATCGCTGAATGAAAGGGAGCAGGACGTTACTACTATTTTCCGTTTATTTATTATTATTGCCATTATTTAACACACCCAGACACGGTGTTTGAGTAGCTAAATGTGCAATTGCCATCAGTGGGCCTTTTCTATTATGTAAAACATTCTCTCAGCTCCAAGGACTGAAGAGACAGAGCATCTTTTCAACAAGTTTTATTCAGTCTTGTAAAACACCAAAAGGAATAATAATTGAGACATATCTTGAAAAGACAAACACGCTGCATTGTAAAAGGTAGATAAAATTGAAATGCGGTGCCATGATAAGGCCCGCAATTTACGATATGCCTGCTCGCCATGAGCTACCAGGCGGCAGGACGCACGCAATGCACTCTGAATTCTTTGGTAATTGTGTATTTGGTTCATAAATCCAACTCCGTTATTTAAGGAATAGCTATAGTTAATAGTAAACAAATTGATGTAATTTAGGCTAAAACACATTTGGACTAATTGGATGACTAGTGTTTTAGCTTAATTATTATTTCATTAATTAACTCACAGTGATCGTTTTCAAATTGGATTCTGCACAGAACTTGAGAACTTTAAACATTGCTACGGTGCGCAGCGGTCGTATTGTCTCGTGCGGGCAACGCCCATTGGGGCTCGTGCTGTAAGTTCAAAGTGACTCGTTTCGGCTCAGTTTAAGAACTTTCACGTGACACAATCCAGCCAAGTGAAGGCTGCTAGTTCCTCACGCGCAGATGCTCCGTCAGAGCGCAAAACAGGCGCGTGGGACACTCGGAGGGTATTGCAAAGAAAACTTTGAATGAAGAGTTTGTGTAACAGGTTTTATTTTGCTCCAGTTGTTTTTTTTAATATATGTTACCGTCGATTTCGTTGGCTGGTCGAACGTTGATCTTTGGGATAAACTATGGACCTGCAGACATCGAGAAAGTTTAACTGGCGCGTGGACATGTTGAAAGCTCTCCTTGGCTGCGCGTGCCTTCTCAGCCTGTGTGCGTGTTATAATTTAGACGTGGATCACTCTTTGTATTTCAGCGGACCCAATGGATCATTATTTGGTTATTCAGTTCTGCTTCACAAACACCAAAAAACCCCATGGTGAGTTCTTGGAACTTCTGTCTGAGATTGTAGACAAAGCTGGAGTTTAACATGGATATATTATATATACACTACATACACATTTACATTACATTTACACATTCTTGACATTTAAAAAACCATATTTAAAAATAATAAAAATGGCTGTTACTCTTGCATAACGGTCAACGTTCAATTGGCATAGACTACAGTTGACTTGTGTAGTCTGTATCAGACATGTGGGACAAGTTTTTTTTTCATCACATAATCTTTTTCATCACAAGATTATGTCTAGCTATACTAGTTATATTATACTAATGATATTATACTACTTGAAGAGACAGTGACTGTTTTATTGTAAGAGTGTTTTATTGGGGGCTTCATTCTTAGGTTAATTGTCGGAGCCCCGGAAGCGGACTCGACTTTCCCCCAAAGCGTGAACAAACCGGGAGCGATTTATAAGTGCAGCATTTCAAACAAGAAGTGTGAAGAACTCCAGACCGGTGGGTGATCTCCGCGGGCGGCTGACGTGACACATGTTCGCCGCATCATTTGTCTCTCTTCCCCCCCTCTCTTTATCGTGAACTAACGTTACCTTTTGCGTTTTTCTTCTTTCCTGCACAGATTAAAAAACCCGATTCTGTCATTAACAGTTATTACTTGTAGCTTAAACTACAACTTTGCCATTCATTGTGCTAGTTCTTGGTCGACGTTAATGCCCGTGGAGCACTGGGTGGTTCCTTCCCCTCGTCTTCTGTCTCGCGGTGTGGAGACTGAATGAGCGGCTCGCGCGTGTCTGCGCCGTTCATCGTTATCTCGCGGTCACGCAGAGTGGCCACTTCGCGCGCACAAATAGCGGTAACCGCCCTGGAATTGACTTGTCTTTGCACAGGAAGCACAAAACAAACCATCTGTCTTCGACCTGGAAAGTACTTTATAATCCGAGGAATGGAGCTACGGAATGTTATAAACCAGAACTCTTGTAGCCAATGTTAAACATTAACGTTTACATGTGGGATTGGGAATGTTGTACTAAATTGCTAACAACCGAAATATGCAGCACACAATTAAGAAATATTTAATGTTCAGTCAGCGTCCACAATATGTCCAATGGATGTGTTCAACAATCAAGATATTCCCAGTGGATGTTTCTTAAGGATCAATTTCCAGTGTGAAAACAGCTAAAACTTAAGACTGCACGGAAGGTCAGATGAAAATGTTGGATCTTACTAATCCTCCAATCGTGACATTCATGTCTTTACTGGAAGTGACGGGGCTCCTCAACACTGAGGTTGCCCTGGGCGTGCTGATCTCAGAGTGGCAGAGTGTATGATGGCAGCAAAGTCATTCAAAGGCATCACGCCACATACCTCTTGGCTGCCTCCGAGATTCAGGTGAATTTGTGCGTTAGAAGACTGGTTTTCAAATCATTCAGCATTCAGACTAACCTCAGCGGGCCCAGAGTTCAGAGTTCATTCATCACGCAGCACAGTGTGCTGCATTTGGTCTTCTCAAACAACCAATTCAAATGAGCTGGTGGTCCAGACCATAATTATTCAGCTTGAATCAGATGTGTTAGAAAGTGCTGAGAACTCACCCCTAGCCCTCTGTGATCAATGTGCACAGCTTATGAAGGATAGTGTCAGGTGTTAGTTGTATTATTAGTCAGCGAGGTTTCTTTTTCGTTTCTAGACCAAGAGCATGAGGTGTGTGAGTCTGGTCAGCTCCTGGGCTTTGAGTGTCTTGTGCTTTTGTATAATGAGGACTGTAATGAGACAGCAGGATCTCGGTGGGTCTCTGGCTGCCATGTTTTCATACACATATTTTTCAGGCTTCAGCTCTTCAGTGATCACCTAACCGAGCTAACAGTTTATAGTTCGATTAATAATGCCTTTGAGTTGATCAGTAATGCTTTAGTTGATTAGTATCTCGGTGATCTCTGCTGTATTTCATACCACTGTAGTGAATGTGCAACAACAAAGAACAACATACATCTCTGCATGTGTGTTAAAACACCTCATAGTTCATGACATAATGAATTGTGATCCATGGTGTGGGCTCATCCAGATCACATCACTCCACCAGAACCCCCCCCCCCCCTTCTCTCTCTCTCTCGCGATTCGTTCATCCCTGTCTCTCTCGATACATTCAACTCTTTCTCTTGATATGTTCATCGTTCACTTGAACTGATGTGACCTTTCTCTGTATTGTCTTGCAGAATAATTAGTGAATTGTTAGAGAAAAACTGTCTGTTGTGAGAGCAAACAACGTGTGTGTGTGTGTGTGTGTGTGTGTGTGTGTGTGTGTGTGTGTGTGTGTGTGTGTGTGTGTGTGTGTGTGTGTGTGTGTGTGTGTGTGTGTGTATGTGTGTGGTTATACCAGTGATGGAGTGTGTGTGTTTGTGTTTTGCGGTGACTTGCATACAACTGCAGATACAGTGTGAGTGGTTGAGTTTGCATGTGCACTGACTAGCCTGCAGTACACATGTGTGGTTTTCTGGGAGGAGTGGAGCAGTAACACAACTTGTGGTTGGATCTTTGCACAGGTGTGAAGCATTGTGGGAAAACCTGCATGCCTGAGGGTGATAATCAGTGGCTCGGCGTAAGCCTATCTAGACGCGCATCCGACGGAGACATTCTGGTATGTGATCATCAGTCCTCACTTCACCAATGGCCAGTTTTAGACAGGAAAGGGGGCTGACCCCGCTCCGGAAACACAGCAGGGCTTCAAGCTGTTTACAGAAAGTGACTCTTATTTTTAACCTGCCGATTTGTGCTGTGTGCTGTGTTGCAGCTTAATGACATTTAAAACCTACAGTGCTGTTTATAAAAGGAAAGGCTCAGAAAGGATATTCTACATATAGGCGATCCTAAAGCAGAATCTTTAATCAGCATCAACACAGACTCTCTTAAAACTCCAGACCACATATTCTTAATATTCTCAGCAATGTTGCTCAGAGCTTCAGAACTGCATATGAAAAGATGTCCTACCCACTAAGTTGCGTTCGGAATTAGGATTTCCCAGTTCAACTTACAATCTGGTCATAATGGGTTAGAATGCTGAGTGAGTAGGACCCGTAATGGTTTAAAATGTCATAAGTAAACCTTGTAGTAAAACTACAATTGCATTAGAGCAGCGTAATATGCTGTGCTGTAAAATAGCTGAAGTTGATTTAAAGAGACAGCAGGACAACAGCAGCACAACAGCAGGACATCCCGCCCATGACACACTGTGATGGCAAATACACGTCTTTGATTCTCCACGTTGTGGAGGACATGCATATGCGTTATTCAATTTCTTAAACGATAAAATGCTATCTTAGCTCTCTCTTGCTGTTTCTAGATTGTAGGCTACCATGGGTGGGTGTTTCTGTCACAATAAGCATCGCATCTGACAGTCACGCAGGAGCAGAAGGGGTCTTCAGAGTCTGTGCTTCATTATGTCTGACACAAAGACACGCTTGTGTATGCTCACGCTGCTTCTAATTCCAGGCCTGTGGACATCGCTGGAAGAATGTCTTCTTCGCCAAGACGGAGAATCACAACAAGCTGCCAAACGGCGTGTGTTTCAAATTCAGCTCTGACTTCAGCCACACGACTCACTATATCCCCTGCTACAGAGGTACAGTGCTGCTATTATGCCACTCCGATGGGCGGCATGGCGATGTTGCCGGGACGCTGTTGCTGTGGGATACTTTTCTTTGAGGCTGTTCACTCTCTGAATGAACAGAGGGGACAGTGTTGTGAGGTCAGTCACGGCCGGCCGCAGGTCTGAAAGACTGTGTGTTTATTCAGATCATCAGAGGAAGTTCGGGGAAGACTATGGATCCTGCCAGGCTGGAATTTCAAATGTCCTTACTGAGGTAATTTTGGCAAGAAAGGAGGAAAAAATGTTTCACATTTCAGTATTTATGTTTTGTTTTTCTCAGCTGCAAAATGCAATATTACAAATATGTCATGAAAAAATACTTCACAAACACCTCAACACTTACACATTTCTATAAAGCAATTATATAATAAACAAAAGCACATTGGATGGATTATTACATTTCTTTCATGGTAAGAAAGAGTTTATACAGTTTGGGAATGCTGTCAGTTTGTTGCTACCTGTAGTTGTGTGCTCTCAGTCCTGCTGTGCTGTTGCTGTGCTGTGGTCATGCTGTAGCTGTGCTGTAGCCGCTGGGTGCTGGCCTCAGACCTGTCGGCTGTAGGCCTCTATAACCTTGCTGGGTTTCACTGTGTTGCTTTGCCTTGCAGGACCTGATGATCATGGGTGCTCCTGGAAGCTCGTACTGGACTGGCTCTGTGCTGGTGTACAATATGTCCAGCAACATCTTTGCAGCCTATGTGGATGATGACAGTACAGTCCTCTATGGCAGCTATCTGGGTGAGGCTGCCGAACCTGTTTGAACTGGGGGATTTTTCAGCTGCTGTCTCAAAGGTGTAATCTATAAAAATGTACATGTATCTGTTGTAAAAGCTAGTAATGGGGTGTTTTGCACTGTCATTGCATGAAAGAGGAACAATCAGACCGTCTGTGGTTTTATTTTAATGCATAAAAAAAACTGTAGCGCCTTCACAAAACTCGGAGGATGCTCAGATTAGATCTGACTCCATGTTCACGTCAGTGAAAGTAACATGCAATGAAACGTGGATACTGTAGTAAATAACTGACAGTGTATGATTGTTTAAAATGCCGTTGTAAGTTTTGTCAAAGTATTCTTCATTTGTGAGCTTTGCGGCTCTGTTACTTGGGATAACTGTGCTGCTGCGTTAACCAGAATAACTGTGCTGCTGTGTTAACCATGATAATTGCGCTGCTTTGTTAACTGTGACAAACACACTGCTGTGTTAACCGGGATAACTGCACTGCTGTGTTAACCGCGCTGCTGTGTTAACGCTGCTGTGTTTGCCGGGATAACTGTGCTGCTGTGTTAACTGTGATATCGCTGCTGTGTTAACTGCGCTGCTGTGTTAGCCGGGATAAATGTGCTGCTGTGTTAACCGTGATAACGCTGCTGTGTTAGCCGGGATAAATGTGCTGCTGTGTTAACCGTGATAATGCTGCTGTGTTAGCCAGGATAACTGTGCTGCTGTGTTAGCCGGGATAAATGTGCTGCTGTGTTAACCATGATAACGCTGCTGTGTTAACCAGGATAACTGTGCTGCTGTGTTAATCATGATATCTCTGCTGTATTAACTGCGCTGCTGTGTTAGCCGGGATAAATGTGCTGCTGTGTTAACTGTGATAACGCTGCTGTGTTAGCCGGGATAACTGTGCTGCTGTGTTAGCCGGGATAACTGTGCTGCTGTGATAACCGGGATAACTGTGCTGCTGTGTTAACCGCGCTGTTCCTTCCTCGGCAGGCTACTCAGTGGGCGCTGGCCACTTCCTTCACCCCAACAGTATGGAGATAGTGGGAGGTGCTCCTCAACACGGTCATGCTGGTAAAGTGAGTTAACACTGTTTCTGTTCCCTCCATAATTCACTTTGGCTTGATCCAGTTACATATAGTCAACTGTACAGTAATTCTGTATATATACAAGTGTAAATTACTCCACAAATCAGTGAGAAGTGCTGTCCAGCCTTCACCGGTTGTCCCCATGACCTCCGACACAGGAGGACGAGCAGCTGTATTATTGGGTGTCTTAGAAGCACTTCTGTCTGTCTGCACAGATCTGTGTGTCTACATCTGTCTGTCTGCACAGGGCAGGTGTGTGGCACTCGTTTAACTAGGCAGTGATGGCCAATCCCCCTCTGCAGTGAAAAAATTAGCTGTTGGTAGACTAGACCTTTTCACTGCTAATGTGTTCTTATTGTGAGTGGAGATTTTTTATTTCCCCCGGATCTAATGGGATTATTGCACAAAGGGCTCTCACTTAGAAATACCAGGCAGATTGTGGTTAAAAACTCTGAAACTCAAGACTAAACAAATAAATAAGCAAACGTAACCCCAGCAGGATTTGTTGCAGGTGTTAAGTTGCTGTGTTTCAGGACTGTGCTATCTTCTGTCTGTAGGTTTACATATTCCAAGTTGAAGGCAAGACTCTGAAAATCGTGAACGAGACCAGTGGCTCTCAGGTGAGTCCTGCCTTGTCCATCTGTATGCAAATGAGCAACACGTAGCGTAAACAACAACAAACAGCAACAACATCACATGATGAAGTTTTACATTACAGTGAGTGAACAGAATGAAGAACAGTGATGCTGTGGTGTGTCACACGCAGCAGCCTCAGTGTGTGTTTGTTGATTTGTGTTTTTGTGCATTTGTTTGGCAGCTGGGCTCATACTACGGTGCGAGTGTGTGCGCGGTGGACCTGAACGCTGATGGGCTATCGGACCTGCTGGTGGGAGCCCCCATGCACAGTGTTGTGAGGGAGGAAGGCCGTGTGCACGTCTACATCAACCAGGGCCGGGTGAGCACCCTACACACTACACATCTCACTACACCCTACACACTACCCTGCACACTTCAGTATACGCTACACAGTTGACTTTAAACTGGGTTTCAGAAACTCAATGCCAACCTTGATCTCCGCATCCAAGGCTGAGCCAGCTTATGTTTACCAGGTTCTGAGTCATATATTAACCAGGTCCAGTAATGTCTCTCTGTCCCTGACTAGCTGTATAAACATACTGCATTGGTGAATCAGAGGGCCATGCCTCTCAATGTTAACATCCTGACCAAAGTGGTTTTAGGGTCCTTCATTCAGAGTTCTGCTTTTAAGCTGTGATCTAAATGGCTTTGTTAATTTAGAAGCCTGATTAATTGTGTTTGGATAAGGAGGACAAGACCGTGTGTGTGTGGGGGGTGGGGGGGGGGGGGGGGTTGTCAGGTGGTATGTCTGTGTGTGTGTTTGAACAAATGTAAGATTTGCATGTCAGTGTGTATACGTGTGTGTGTACAAATACACTATGCAGTTCTTATGTATTGTGTGTACAACAGTATCTGCTGTATTGCGTGAGCAATTCTGCAAAAATATAACTTTAAAATAGCTTTACATTTATATAAGACAGAATTACATAAGCCAAGAAACCAAGATTCTCTCTCTCTCTTTCTCTCTCTCTCTCTCTCATATATATACACACACTATATATATTACATCATTAACTACAGCTCCCTGCAGTTATTGTCTGCCATCCTTTCCAGCCATATACACATGCACAGAGGTCAGTTAGTCATCCTGCACTGAAGGGGGCAGCAAGGTGACGGCATGTGTCTGACTTCACAGGCTAGCATGAGAGAAGCGCACTTCAAGCTGGTGGGCGGAGACTCGTACGCAGCCCGATTTGGCGAGACCATCACTGACTTGGGTGACATTGACAACGACGGCTATCCAGGTGACACACTCAGAGTCTTATTACAGTTTCCGTATCGCAAACGTTTCGTTGTTGGTGTGGGGCTGCAGTATAGTGAACTCACTGTGCATTACATATAGTGAGATGTGGTTCATTGTGCTGCTGTCCAATCAGATCCCTTATTGCCTTTAAGAACTGAGTGTGTGGGAGGATCTAAATGCAGGGCTTATGGAGGACTGGGGCGATGTCACTGTGTGTGTACATGCTCCGTGAATATACTTCCTGATAAAACAAATGTCTTCTTTTAGATCTTGGAGATTTTGCAAGACATTTTAGCGGTGAAATGAATGCACTAGCTGTATAATCCACACCTTTGTCAAAACATTCGTGTACAACCTTCTTGTCCTCATGTGTTATTCTGTGTGTGGATGTTCACTAACATGTGAACAGAGGGTTTACACTGGCTAACTCTCAAGTTCACAGTGCATCGTTTCCGTGTGTGATGACGCATCCGTCGTCTGATTCACACATGTGGAAGCCAGAAACGAGTTCTTGTTTGTTCTGGACAAAACCGTTTGGTGGGATGGTGGGTGCAGAAAACCGGCTGTGCTGAAGAGGACGTACACTACCGATCAAAAGTTTGGGGTCACTTAGAAATGTTCTTATTTTTGAAAGAAAAGCAGTTTTTTTTTTCAATTTAGCTAACATTAAATGCATCAAAATACACTCTATACATTATTAATGTGGTAAATGACTATTCTAGCTGTAAACATCTGGTTTTTAATGCAATATCTACATAGATGTATGGAGACCCATTTCCAACAACCATCACTCCAGTGTTCTAATGGTACATTGTGTTTGCTAACTCTGTAAGGAGGCTATTGGATATTTAGAAAACCCTTGAAAACCCTTGTGCAAGTAGGTTAGCACAGCTGAAAACAGTTTTGCTGATTAGAGAAGCTATAAAACGGACCTTCCTTTGAGCTAGTTGAGAATCTGGAGCATTACAATTGTTGGTTCGATTAAACTCACAAAATGGCCAGAAAAAGACAACTTTCAATTGAAACTCGACATTGCCAAGAAACTGAAGATTTCCTACAATGGTGTGTACGACTCCCTTCGAAGGAGAGCACAGACAGGCTCTAACCAGAGTAGAAGGAGAAGTGGAAGGCCCCGCTGCACAACTGAGCAAGAAGACAAGTACATTAGAGTCTCCAGTTTGAGAAATCGATGCCTCACACATGCCTTCCACAAAGGGTTTATAGTTCCTGGCATTTCCCACCAGTAAAATGTGAATTATTTCCTAATTAATCTAGAGGGTTTTTCATGTTTTTTCTGCATATTTCATTTCCGTTGAGGTGGTTTCTGTGTGTTTTTGGTTGTGAGGTTTTGTGGCATTCTGGAGTCATATTTGAAGATGTGCCTGAATGTTCAGGGGTGGAGTGAGGAGGTAGAGGAACCTGCCCCCCCTCCAGAATATCACCACAGATCAGCCACTAACCACAGCTCATACACACACTCTTCTCACACTTCCACACCGCCACACGTGTCTGCACTGCTACACTGGTCTTCTCAGCCCCCTTTTGGTTCCTCCTTCTGTTTCTCCCTCTCCTTCTCTCTCTCTCTCTCCTTCTCTCTCTCTCGCTCTCTCACTCCTCCTTCTCTTTCTCCTCACCCTAGTTTTGGAAACCTCTGGGCCATGGTGCATATTTGAGCTGTGGCCCGTTCAGCTGGGGTTAATACTGCCTGGGAACTGCACTCTGTGCCAGATCCCAATTAGAGGGAAATAATTAAGTCACTTCCAGAAGTGAAACTCCTGCCCAGACCATCTCCAGTCCTGCCCAGACCACCTCCCGTTCCTGCCCAGACCATCTTCAGTCCTGCCCAGACCACCTCCCGTTCCTGCCCAGACCATCTCCAGTCCTGTCCAGACCACTTCCAGTCCTGTCCAGACCACCTCCGGTCCTGCCCAGACCACCTCCGGTCCTGCCCAGACCACCTCCAGTCCTGTCCAGACCACCTCCAGTCCTGTCCAGACCACCTCCAGTCCTGCCCTTCAGGAGCAGTTTCCTCTGTCCCCAACTCCACTTGGACAGCTTCATCTAAGCTATGTTTGCCCGGTCACAGCACATTTGTTTGTGTAGTGTGATGTTTTTCTAAACACACACTATACCGTTTTAGCTCATTTTTAATCCTGATGTAGTAGAATATAGGAAATGTAGGAATGAGCCCTTTGCTGGGTATTTGTGTTACTGATTATACTCCTGGGCAGCCTACAGTCGGAAGCTGAACTGAGTAACCGTCTGGCTGCCCTTCCACATTCGTTTATTCATGTCCATCGATGAAACACAGTAGCTAGTGAGGAGAAGAGCAGTTCGTAACCTCGGTTACCTCACAGGAATGGTGTTTATTACCAAGCGGCATGACTTCACACTATGAACAGATGTGTTAATATGTGCATTGTGCTTGAGAATTTCTGCTTGGTCTGTTCTGCATAGTCTATACTACTGTAACTGTACTGAGGAGTCTATACTACTGTGACTGTACTAAAGAGTTCATACTACTGTAACTGTACTGAGGAGTCTATACTACTGTGACTGTACTGCATAGTCTATACTACTGTGACTGTACTCAAGAGTTTTTACTACTGTAACTGTACTGAAGAGTTTATACTACTGTGACTGTACTGAAGAGTCTATACTACTGTCACTGTACTGAAGTGTTTATACTACTGTAACTGTTCTGAGGAGTCTATCCTGTGTACTGTATAAGACTTTATACTACTGTGACTGTTCTGAAGAGGTTAAACTACTGTGACTGTTCTAAAGCTTCTGAACTGCAGTTTATGTTGTGACCGTTGTGAAGAACAGTGCTGTAACTGTCCGTTGCTGTGCAGCTGTGGGGTTTTTGTGGCCCTGTTGACACTATTATGTTGACTGCGTTTCAGATGTGGCCATCGGAGCGCCTCAGGAGGACGACCTGCTTGGTGCTGTGTACATCTATAACGGGAGGAAGAGCGGTATAGCATCGAGCTTCTCGCAAGTACGTCTGCTGTCTGTAGTGCGCTGATCACCAGTGCACTGATCACCAGTGCGCTGATCACCAGTGAGCTGATCACCAGTGAGCTGTTCACCAGTATCCCCAGAGCCCTCCCTCAACGTCTCTGAGTCCATCCTGTTGCAGACACCCCATTGGTTCTGTCTGCAGATAGAGGCAGTTTGAAGGGTCTCCGCTCGACCTGCCGGTCTCCCAAACTGCTTCCTCTTTTTATCCTCCCCCTAGAAGTCTCAAAACATCATGTAAAACAAAGCGCTGCTGTGTGTGTGTGTGTGTGTGTGTGTGTGTGTGTGTGTGTGTGTGTGTGTGTGTGTGTGTGTGTGTGTGTGTGTGTGTGTGTGTGTGTGTGTGTGTGTGTGTGTGTGTGTGTGTGTGTGTGTGTGTGTGTGCACGTGCATGCCTGCGTGTGCACAGGGGGTGTTATGCTTCCTGTACGCATAAATACTGAGAATGAGTTGTGTCCCCTTTTAGTTTTGGAGGGGAGAAACTAAGCTTAGCATTGTTAGCAGATTCTCAGAAGAAGAGTTTTAGGGTGGCTCATGAATGGTGATTGTGTGTGTGTGTGTGTGTGTGTGTGTGTGTGTGTGTTCTGACCAATAGAGAATCACTGGTTCCAACCTTGGCAACAGCCTCAGTATGTTTGGCCAATCTGTGTCTGGGGGCATCGATGTTGATGGCAACGGTTACCCAGGTAATGCCTTGCATCTGTTGCTATGAATGTTTTTGTTACTGACACTAATAATGGATTACTTTATTCCCTTAGCGGACTGAACATGTACCACACTCACACTGAGTTATGGCAGAGGGCCTGTTACCCAGATAGCATTGCATTTGCAAATGTAGGAGTGGACACTCGGGCATGAGCGCAGAGCAGCAGTGTTGAAGCTCGGTCTGTTAAAGCAGAGAAGCAGAGAGTAAGGAAACGGATGTGCTGAGACGCCACTTCCTGTAGCATGTGCACACTGTCAACTGCCTCACGCACCTGCACGAAAGTCGGAAGTGCCACAGCCCGACCATCTTATCAGCTCTGTCCAGGGTCGCCCCTGCCTGTCACCTCTGAATAATCACACTTGAAGAACTGCAGCATGCATGGTGGCCCTCTGTGTCCCCTCTGTGTCCCCTCTGTGTCCCCTCTGTGTCCCCTGTGTGGCACTCACAGACACACCACAGACAAATTTCAGTCTGAACAGACTGCTCTGTTCACACCAGGGTCTCCCGTAGCTTAAAACACTACATGAGCCTCATGAAGAAATTTTAATTACTGAGAAATATTTTAGATATATTGTTTGCATATATGAAGAGATTAGTGCAGTAAACTAGAAGGAGGCATTGACACGAAGTATGAGATAGATGATATGCTCACGGTATAGTGTGTGTGATGGGGGATACCCATGATGGAGTGTGTCCTCGTATCATTTTTAGTGTAGTGGTTTTCATTTTGCAGAAGTGGTTTCTTTTGCCTATGAACCTGAATATAATTCCTTGCTTTGTAGATGTGGCTGTTGGTGGATTTCTGTCAGATTCTGTCGTCGTGCTCCGGTAAGAACAAATAAGACAGCATGACCACAGCTGACTGATTTAACTAAGGTCTCATTCCAACTGTACACATATGCTATTACTCTTTTAACTATTGGTGTTCATGCCATGCTGTTCAAGTAGCAAAACCAACAGAAAATGCACAATCTGTCTTGTATCTTTACAAATGGTTCACTGAAGACAGAATAGTCGTCTCATGTGAAGTCTCCTGGGTCAGTGGCTGTCTACTTTGAATAGATACTGTTGTTGTCCAGTGAAATTCATGCATTTTCTCTGGCTCCTCCTTCTTTAGGACCCGTCCAGTGGTTATGGTTGAGGCGTCCTTGTTGTTGCCGGAAAGTGTGAATCGTTCTGTGGCTTCGTGTCGCGAGCATGGCCTGCCTGCCGTGTGTGTGGAGGTCAGCGTGTGCTTCAGAGTCAAGGGCAAGCAAGTTCCTGGACACATAGGTGAGCCCTGCCTCCCATTGGCCCCGCCTCCTGCTGTCCCCGCCTCCCACTGGTCCGGCCAGGTTTGGTGTGTATAAACTGGTAGATTTAGCTTGTCTGTATTTGCTGGAACATTCTAAGGTGACGTTCCCATAGTGCTCTTTACGACTCTCTGAAGCATGCTTGCCTGTAAAGAATCACACACCACTGACGTGTGCTCACCTCTAAAGAATCACACGGCACCGACGTGTGCTTGCCCATGAAGAATATGATTCTTAAACATCACGGTAAAGTTGAAAATCCATCAACCTTTGTGCTCAGTGTCTCATTAAAACACATCACCAACCACTGACCAATAAAGATTTTACCCTGTTTGCTTATCTGGTATGGTTTTCAAACATCTCGAGCTGTTTAACGATTGAAACACTTGATTACCATATCCAAAAGTGAAGAAGATTTTAGTTTTCTACATTTTCATTAACCGTCTTTTTCTTTTTACATTTCTGTCAGTCTCACTGTGTAGTGTTTATCTACCTCCACCCAACCAAAGGCAAAACAAGTTTATTTATCATTCACATTGTCAATTCACGGCGCTTCACATAAAACTCAGAACAAGAATAAGCCATCGTGAGATCTATCATCTTGGGAAGAAGAATGAAGCTTCCATCATGAGATTTTTTGAGGTCTTTGCCAAAAACATTACAAACACAGTCTATTAAAAAAGATAAATACAGCTTTGCTTTCTGGAGTGCGTGATACACCACAGTACGTGAACGCTCCCCAGAGTTTTTAAGGAAGGAAGGATGTGGAGATGAGAAACACGTTCCTGCTTCTTGTTCTTTGAGCCTTAACAGCACTCTATATGAGTCATTTGAGTCCTAGCTCGCGCCCTTTCACCCGTTCAGCCCGAGTGACATCATTGCTGAGCAGAAAAGTTCACAGTTCGGGCAGCAGCATCTGGGTTGGGTGCAGACAGCTCGAGAAGCAGAAGCACTTGTATCCCTGAGGACTTCCTGTCTCACACACTCTCTCATGAAATACAAACGTGGTGTTACTGCGTGTGCACAGTAACAGCCTTTCCCACTGTGGGGGGGGGGGGGGGGGGGGGGGGGAGTATTGTACAGTACATGTTGGCTGATAGACCAAGGCTGTGCCTCAGCCCCTGACCAGGGTGTCTTATCTGCCCCAGACACCCCTCCCCCACGGCGGCGGCCGTTACAAGACTCCGGTTGTGTGGCAACGCCTGAGCTCATTGATAGGCAGATAATGCTGTATGGGTAAACGAAAGAAAACGCTTTGCCAATTTTAGCTCAGAGAGACCTAGTAAGAAAGTTAAGGTGAAGAGGTTTACAGGTTTGGAGTATGTATCTCCACTACAGCTCAGCCCAGAGGGGTTGGCACCTTCTACTCCCCACACACGCCCCGCACTGCTGCTGAAACCTCTGACTGGCTCCACCAGATGTGTTCAGCACCGGAAGAGAATGAAATGTGCATCTTTATTTAATACATTTGTTTAACAGAACGGGATGAACAGCAGTTACACTGCAGTGTTTCATATATACTGGGCTTTGGAACACTGTGGGATCATCATGGAATGAAACGGCACCATTTAGACTTTGAACCATCATGTAGAATTATTTTAAGCATTTTTTAGAACTACATGAAGCATTCTTTAGAACTATTTTAAGCTTTCTTTAGAACTACTTGATGCATTATTTAGACCTACTTTAAGCAACCTTCAGAATTATTTTTATAACTACCTGGAGTATTTGAGCAGCCTTTAGAACTGCTGTATTGTTTAGTATTTATGTTATTTTTTACTTTGTGTCCTTTCCCCATCATCCTGCCCAGAGCTAAAGTACAACCTCACAGCTGATGTCCATCACAAGGACTCCTTTCCTTCTCGCTTCTATTTCCATGGAAACGGAACATCCAATGTCACTGCAGGTCGGACGAGAGCCAGGCATGGAGAGGTGACCTGCAGTAAACATCCAGCCTTCCTGAGGGTAAGAGAAGACTGCACCGTGAGGGCGTGAGCATTCGTCTCCTGCACATGTCTCCCGGTACAGGAATCCAGGTCCTAGCATATGGGTCAGAAGGTCACCATGTCAGATTAGAACTCCCGCATCGGTACGCTTGATTTAAATGACCTACAGAGATTGTTCTTATGTGTGCATCCATGTGTACCGTACACAGATCATGGCTGTAGTGTGTAAGAAACTTTACAGTTTAAGGTTTTCCAGACTATGCATTTAGTGGGAAAGTTCCTCGTAGGATGTAATGGTAATTGCAGTACAGATTCCTAATGTAGCTGTATGTATGTAGCTAATGTTATTTCTTGGCTGTAATCCAGGGGTTAACACTTTCTACAATCCTGCTTTAAAACAGTGCCATGCTATTAAAAAGTGCTGCGGTTTGCACCTGGTAAACTCCCCCAACTGTTCAATGTAGCGTGTGTGAAGTTGCCAGAGATGTTCAGTACCTGCCGTCACTCAGAACTCACTCAGACGCTTCATTTGCCTGCGTGGGTGACCTGCGTTTCTGGATCTTCCTGTCCAGCCCAAATCTTAATAAATAATAATCTCTGTGGTGTGGTGCTTCTTAAGGCTTTGGGATTGATTCACTCTGTCATTACCCAGCAGTCATGATCTCTGCAGTGATATCTTGACCAGTATCACTACGGAATGGAGGAGAAAGAGTCTGGGTTTTGAGTAGTTCAGATTGGTTCTGAGAGATTCTGATTGGGTTTGAGTGGTTCTAATTGGTTCTGAGAGATTCTGATTGGTACTGAGTGGTTCTGATTGGTTCTAGAATGCAAAAAGAGGATTGTTTAGTACAATTCATCATGTTTTTGTATTTCTGCAGCTGACTAAACAAAATTGACTTTGTTTGAGACCTTCTCCCACGGCATCTGTAGATCGTGCCGTTGCTCTATCTCCAGGTTCCAAACACCTCACCCTCATAAACACCCAGTCTGAGGTTTGGATTCAACTCCTCGGTTCATTATCAGCTTGAGTCAGACGTGTTGGGGTGAAGGCAGCTGTGTCTGCTGCGTTTGGGCTCTGAGGACCCGCGTGTGGAACCTCTCACAGCTTCTCAAACTGCTGCAGTGAAACAGAACAATGAACACGCTCTTTCCTACAAGACAGCCAGTGAGTCAGACACTGGAGAAATGATAGATCATCAGCACTGTGTGTGTGTGTGTGAGTGTGTGTGTGTGAGTGTGTGTGTGTGAGTGTGTGTGTGTGAGTGTGTGTGTGTGAGTGTGTGTGTGTGAGTGTGAGTGTGTGTGTGTGTGTGTGTGTGTGTGTGTGTGTGTGTGTGTGTGTGTGTGAAAGCAGCCCAGGTGTTTGCTGAAACCCCTCTGGATTCTTTTCCCATTTCAGTCTCTGTAATCTTCTGTAGTTGGGGTTTTACTCTGTAATTAATGGTGCTCTCTGTGTGGCTGTCACGGTACCAGTGGCTGGTGCTAGAGGTGCCGTTTAGAACGAGCCCATGTACCCGTCACGGAGAGTCGGGGGCAGTTCTGCTAGTTCTGCATCTTCAGAGTGTAATGAATGAACAGTCATGGCAGGTGGGATACAGGAGCAGTGGGAGGAGCTTAATTATCACGCATGGTTAATGGGTCTACACTTAGTGTGACCCACCCATCAGCCCAAACACACACACACACACACACACACACACACACACACACACACACACACACACACATATATAATTGCAAAAAGCACTTTCAGAGTGAGGCATGTGGTTTAGTTGTAAAGACGGGAAGTGAAAGCCTGTGTAGTGTGATGAGCATTCAGACTCCCGAGCACATCACCTTCCTGAGTTGATCTTCTCACACGCCGTCTCAGGGCTGCACATCAAAACGTGTGAAAAACGCCCACGCGCGCCCCCCTTGGACACGCCCCCCATTCTGCACGCTCAGGCCTCTGGGCCCTGACAGTACTGAAGCTCTAACATGAGCAGTCAGCAACCGTTCAGATGCCAAACGGAAGGAGTCGGGCTCCCTCCTGTTTTTCTGCTGTGTCATGGATAGTTTGCATTATCATGCAAGGCCATTTCAAGGGATTTTGGTTTTCTAACATCTGAAAAATATCAGCTTCATAATGTATGCTTCAGTGAGAAAGATTGCAGTACTGGAACCTTGAAGTGGTTGTGTGTGTGTTTGTATGTGTGTGTGTGTGTGTGTGTGTGTGTGCGTGCCACATTACTGGAAGCATTACAAGAGGTTCATAAAGTTGTCAAAGAAACAGAGGACACGCCATCTAATGTCGGTAAGGCAAGTAGTAGCGATGGTGTGTCTAACAAGAAAGAGCATGACCATGGATTTGGCCTCCACCATACACAGCAAAACTCCACTCCTGCCTCCGTCTCGCTTTTGTGTGTGTGTGTGTGTGTGTGTGTGTGTGTGTGTGTGTGTGTGTGTGTGTGTGTGAGTGTGTTTGTCCTTGCACAGATTTCCTCATTGTCTCTGCACAAAGGGCAGAGGGTCCCAGCTTTGACTTTGAGGCTGTGGTTCCAGCTGTGGCGTGTCCTGCTGCAGTCGGGGCCTCGTGTGCACCAGTGAGCAGCTACAGCTTCCAGAGACCTTGGCCCACGTGCTGTCTCCTGGGGCGGGTGGAGGGAGGGGTGGGGGGTAGTCCAGCCAGAGCTCGGGGCCCACGTGCTCTCTGCAGCCCAGCCCGAGGTCTGCGGGGGGGTGGGGGCTCAGGCAGCTGATGTCCACCACAGCAACCCCCACCATCACGACAGAGGAACAAAAGACACGAGCAACATAAAGAAAGAGAAATTGCAACGGAGAGAAAGATCGGAACATCCATAGAACTGTGGTGTTGGGTTCGCTACACTCCTCTTATCATGCTGTCTGGCCTTTCAGAGGGATGTTCGTGACATCTTCACGCCTGTCCACTTCGAAGTGACCTATCAGCTGGGCGAGCACAGAGTGGCGAGGGGCGTGTCCAAGACTTTCCCCGCCCTCAGACCCATCCTACAGCAGAGAGAGGGCTACAGTAACCTGGTCAGCAACAAGGTGTGGACACCAGCCCCTCTCCACTACACATCACACATGTGTCTCCTGGTCCTGTCATCAGGAGTATCCACCACATAAACCCCTGTGATTAAGTTCTTCATGTTCTTTCTGCTCATTTTAGCTGTAGACCTGCCTAACGTGACCCAAGTGGTTCACTGAGGTCTAAACACGAGCTTCACACACAGTTCATTTGCAGTAGGGACAGAGACGTGTTCTCATGCAAGTGTTTCTTTTAGTCTACCAACGCAACAAATAAGTAATGACAACTTTGTTGACTAAATTAATATGTAGGAAATATCACGAGACAGACCAGCAGGGTTCAGGTGCATAGTGGCAGGATCTGAAACTGGCATTAAACACACTGCTGTTTATCAGCAACAACATCGCCTCACATCCTGTATAACTTTCCCCAGAGTCACTGATAGTTCTGTTGGGCGTGTCGATGAGACACACTGCCATACGCGTCAAGAAGCACGAATAATGACTTACATGATACAAAAGAACCTGCAGAATATTCTAGACAGAGAGTGTTTCTTTTTTCCTGAGTCATGGTCAATTCCAAACACTGCACCTGGCCCATAATTCTCACAGATTATAGAATTATTGGAATATTATGGGATTTTTTTAAGTCCAGACATGGAAATCAGAGGATTTTATCATCTCTTAGATTATATCATGAAATGTAAGATAATTTTTGTTTCGGTCATCTTAAAATTTTAATGACCATTAAAAAAGCCAAAAAAGCGTATGAGTGGTTGTATTGGTTTATTTTTCCACACTTATTTAGCTAAATCTGATTTTTCATTCGGTATAGGTCCTGGAAATTCAGCTTTTAGTCAGGAAAAGGCAGGAATTTGGCATTTGACTTTGAGTGGAAACCCCTGTAGGTCTTATTCACTTCCTCTTTCTCTCACCGTCCACAATCCACTATGGGATATTTCCTTCTGCTGACTGGAATTTTGTGTGTGTGTGTGTTTATGTCTGTCCTCACAGACACAGTTTGCCAGATATTGCGCCTGGGAAAATTGCTCAACAAACCTTCAAATTTCTGCACATCTGGTACTACCGCAGTAAGTTGATTCTTTCCTTGCTGCCTTTGCTGTGAACATTGCTGTTAGGGTAAGCGTTGGGATTATGGTTAGGGTTAGTGTTGGGATTAGTGTTGAGGTTAGATTTGGGGTTAGTTTGGGGGTTAGTATTGGTTTTAGGGCTGGGGTTAGTGTTGGATTAGCATTAAATTTGCGGCTGGGGTTAGTGTTGGGTTAGGGTTGCTTTTGGGGTTAGTGTTGGAATAGAAATCAGCCCTCTGGATTCAGGGCTTTTCTCAGATGTGCTTGATTGGGGTGACTCAGTGTGTGTGTGTGTGTGTGTGTGTGCGCGCATGTGTGTGTATGTGTGTAATTGAGGTGAGTGTGTGCATGTGTGTATATATGTAAATGTGTGTAAGTGTAAATTAGCGTTTTGGATAATTTTTCTGCCTGTATGCAAACTAATTCATGGACCTCTTTCACTCTTCTTAATACATGATAATACACGGTCTGATTATTCATAAGGCAGGAATTATTTTGTGTGTGCATGTTTTGTTGGTGGCCATGAGACTTGTTACACTCCCAAACGTGCACCTGGTGCCTGCTTTTGAGGGACATCAGGTCTGAATGTTCTTGGCCATGTTTGTATGGGTCTGTAAGCCATGGGGACCTCAGTGAGCCAGTCATCAGCAAGGGAGCCCCGCCCCTTCCTCTCCCTCACCAGGAGCTCGAGGGAGCCCCGCCCCTTCCTCTCCCTCACCAGGAGCTCGAGGGAGCCCCGCCCCTTCCTCCTCTCCCTCACCAGGAGCTCGAGGGAGCCCCGCCCCTTCCTGGCCACCCCTCTGTCCCATCAGGCATTACAAAACTGGCTCATTTTCAGACTCCTTCACAAAAGCAACACCATGGAAATGAATGTACAGAACCAGCCACCAGGACAGACGGAAAGTTCCTGCT
Organism: Brachyhypopomus gauderio; assembly: GCF_052324685.1. Lineage (NCBI taxonomy): Eukaryota > Metazoa > Chordata > Actinopteri > Gymnotiformes > Hypopomidae > Brachyhypopomus > Brachyhypopomus gauderio. The sequence goes on from NC_135214.1 coordinate 11,325,638, forward strand.
GTTTTTTCACTCTGGTGATGCACACAGGATGACTTTACACTCATCTATTCTGAGGAAGCAGCCGAAGGAGGAAGTGATGTTTCTCAGTCCTGCTCTTGAGGGGGGTGCACACCTTTGCCTTTCTCCTCTTGATACTCATGGCTCCACTTGTAAAGGCCTTTATGGTTTCCTAATGTGAATCACGTGTGCTTGTGCAGTGGGAACAGTACTGGAGCTTCAGCACCGACGTAGTTCATCCTCCATCTTTTAGCCTGTGTGAACGCGTCTGAATTAAAGGTGTTTTGTCGCAGGTCTCACAACAACGTTCCCTACTTTGCCCTGGGGAACGGGAAGACCATCATGCTGAACACCACGCTGGCCAACACTGGAGATGACGCATTTCTACCTAAACTACACCTGCGTTTCCCCAGCAACCTGCACTTCATCAGGGTCCTAGACGCGGTCAGTGCTCCACCATACAGGGGGCTGGGCATACTTTGGTTACATCACCATATGATAGTACTGTACTAAAATTATTCAGTTTTTGGAGGCCTTGTGCTGATATATATGCTATATATATATACGTCATGATTTTAATGCGGTTTTTAGCGTCTCTTGTTGAGATTAATGTTGAAGCTATCAGACTGTTAGTGTGTGTTCTAGACAGTGTGGTGATGTTGCTTTCACATGCTGGTGACCGTAGGAGGAGAAGTATGTGACCTGTGACGTGGCTGAGGAGAACAAAACCGTTCTGGGTCTGGACTGCAGCGTGGGGAACCTCTACATCCCTTCTCTGTCGAAGGTAGGCGCCCGCCCCGTCCAGCAGCTACGGTCTTGGGTCTGTGTGTGATCTGTGTGGCACTAATCGACTGCTTTTGCTCTCAGCTCAACATCAGCTTCTTGCTGGATGTGAATCAGAACAGCAGTGCTGGAGATCTTAGCATTAGCATTAATGCTTCCAGGTAAGAAAAAGCTCTGTGTTGTTGTTAACCTTTAACCTGCCCCTAACCTTAACCCACCAAAGTCTATACATAAAATGTACTTTAACTTTAACACCACAGCAGACTGCCCTGATAGTACCGCCCTCACCCCCTACATTACACATAACCCGTCACGTAGACTTGATGACTCAAATCTCCAGTAAGCTAATGCAGCTCAGAGGTGTGAGCCAGATGGACTTTTACTGCTCTGGGTTGTGGATTGACTGTAACGTGAGGTATGAGTGTGAGGTATGAGTGTGAAGTATGAGTGTGAAGTATGGAAGCCAATGGCAAATCTGCCAATCTTGGTGCTCTCTGGCAAATGCCAATCGCCCTTCATGGTGTTGGGCTGTAAGCACACTTGTGGATGTTGGGCCCTCATACCACCCTCATCACAGTTTGAGCAGAAACATGGATATTAGTGGCCTGCTGGAGGACTCTGGCACTGCTCCTCCTGTTCCTCCTTGCTCAAAGAAGGAGGTATCGGTCCTGCTGCTGGGTTGTTGCCCTCCTACGGCATCTATGGTATCTGCTCCATGCTCTGGACACTGTGCTGACAGAAACAGCAAACCTTCTTGCCACAGCTCGCATTGATGTGCCATCCTGGATGAGATGCACTATCTGAGCAACTTCTGAGGGTTGTAGACACTGCATCATGCTACCTCTATGGTGAGAGAACTGACAAAAACAGAAGCGACCAAAACATCAGCCATAAAGGATGAGAACAGAGAAAAGGTCTGTGGTCACCACCTGCACTCCTTTATAGGGGGTGTCTTGCTAATTGCCTCTCATTTGTAGTAGGTGGTGTCATTGATGTAGTTGATGTGTTTGATGGTGACAGGGCATGTACAGTTAGTGTACAGACACACAGTGTTGGGACTATTGCAACGTTGGAGCGTTGGTGTATTGGAGTGTTGCAGTGTTGGGGTTTTACAGTGTTGCAGGAGTGTTGGATGTCAGTCAGCTTCAGAAATCCACCGCTGTCTCAGAAGAGCTTTTCCCGTTTTCACTGTCCTTCATTTATATGTTCTATATTTTCTCTCATGTGTCTGCACATTTTCAGACACATTTTCATGTGTTTTATTGCAGAGAGAACTATGAGAACAAGGAGCTTCTGCACGATAACCTGGCCTACCTCACACTGCCTCTGAGATACGGCGTGGACCTCAGTGTCCATGGGTGAGTCATGCAGGACACCTGGACATGGTGACACGGTTAGAGTGAGTGTGCCCACATCACACTTGATTCCTTCAGGATCAGAGACCAGTGTGAATCTGAACACAATTGGGGTCTAACTGATATCTGAGATTTAGGACAGAATGTGGAAAAACAACTGTAATGAGAACTTATTACAAATATATTATGAAATATGGTATATAAAATCTGATATAATAATATGATAGAATTTGATATTCATAAATAACAGGTAATCCAGGGTTAAGCAACCTTTTACACAGTCTCTATACTCTTTGTTCTCTCATTTTTAATGGGCAGTTTTGTATCTCCGAACTCCTTCATATTTGGAGACCACACGCTGACGTCAGTGGACTGCTACTCTGACAGGTTCAATTACACGTTTAAGGTGAGGGGGGTCTGTTCACGTTTTAAGTGAGGGGGGAGGATGTGTAGTTGCACACGTGTCCATCAGGTACACGTGTCTATCAGGAGTTTCTGCTCTTCTGATATGATGTATTCAGGTATGTTTGCTGATTTCCAGGTGATGAATGTTGGCCCCAGTAAAGCTCTCGATGCCAAAGTACAAATTGAGATCCCTCAGGTTCTCACGCCGTATCCGGACAGACTCATCCAAATCTCAGATTTACAGGTGAGACGGGAAAATAACATCACACTTTTATTACACATCAGTTTTAATGTTTGTCGTTTTTTCAATGACCAGTGTGTTAGATGGTGAAATTGTACTGGCTGGTATAAGAGAGAGCAAGCCTGCCTGTTTGTGCTACTTGGACTAAAAATGCCATGAGAAAACATGGGTCCCCTCTGGAGTTCTGGTCCTCTGGTCTGGGATTAGGAATCTGGACCCCATTCGCTTGTGAAGCTGCTTCGTGATGTAAAAATAACAAAATGAATGTGACAAATTATTTTTATAGAAAAACTCCAGACGCACATGAGGGTGAAGTGCTACTACATCTGCTGTTTAGTGGCTTGTAAATGTGACATGAGCGCAGTGTTTTATTTGGTGTGAAATTAAACCGTCACATTGTGCAGACCACTTTAGGCCAGTGTCATGTGAAGAACGGCACCCTGAAGATGAAGGATGACTGTGATGTGCAGAAGGCGTCGGTCCTGCAGGAGCTCGTCTTCTTCGTGTCGAAGAGCAGCAGGAGACGCATGGTAAAGCCTCCGCCCATTCCGGCGGGGAGGTTCGAACCGCAGCTGCGCCCTGTGGCGTGAGGAGGCGTTTCTCACGCAACTCCGCTCTCCCCGCAGTTCTGCGTGCCGGCGGACGGAGCCTGTGCCGTTGTGGAATGCAGTTTTGGCAACATTGATGTTGGCAAGGACGTCACCATCAACCTGGAAGTGGAGCTGAACCCTGAGGTTCTCCAGATCTATCCTGTGAGCACCTCTCCGTCTTACCGCACTACATGGTGTAAACCATGCTGTATTACTGCAGACACACTGCTGGACTCTCCATGAAGCGTTAACAGCGTCAGTTTGCTCAGTGTGTAGGTGTGAGCTGTATAGTGTGTTTGTGTGTGTGTGTTCAGGACGGGGTGTCATAGCTCATCTTGGAGATCCAAAGCTCTCATAGTTGTAATGTTTGCCCATAATAGAGGGTAAGAGGGTAGTAAGACACATAATGCTTTAATATGTGCCTTCATGCACTGGCCATTCAGCACAGTGTAGTTACTGTTCTCCATAAACACCCCTGTATTTCAGCACTGCCATGCAGTGTGTGTGTGTGTGTGTGTGTGTGTGTGTGTGTACCATATGCTGTGATGATGCCATGTCTGGCTCCGCCCCCACCACTAGCTGTCAAGTCTCTGTTGTCCTGTCCCATGTGCCGTGCCCACCTTCTGATTTGTAACCCCGCCTATTGTTATCAGTCTCATGTGTCCCTCGTTTAGCTCCTTGCCAGTGTCTTGTATTTGGTCCATTGTGTCAGTAGTTCTGTTAATCTGCTGTCTGTTTGTGTTCTTGCTGGATAACCTTGGCCTTTCCGTTTAGTTTGTGTCTAGTCCTTTAGCTGTTCATGTTCGTGTATCTCCCGTGTCTAGTCCTTTAGCTGTTCGTGTTCATGTATCTCCCGTGTCTAGTCCTTTAGCTGTTCGTGTTCATGTATCTCCCGTGTCTAGTCCTTTAGCTGTTCGTGTTCATGTATCTCCCGTGTCTAGTCCTTTAGCTGTTCGTGTTCATGTATCTCCCGTGTCTAGTCCTTTAGCTGTTCGTGTTCATGTATCTCCCGTGTCTAGTCCTTTAGCTGTTCGTGTTCATGTATCTCCCGTGTCTAGTCCTTTAGCTGTTCGTGTATCTCCCGTGTCTAGTCCTTTAGCTGTTCGTGTATCTCCCGTGTCTAGTCCTTTAGCTGTTCGTGTATCTCCCGTGTCTAGTCCTTTAGCTGTTCGTGTTCGTGTATCTCCCGTGTCTAGTCCTTTAGCTGTTCGTGTTCATGTATCTCCCGTGTCTAGTCCTTTAGCTGTTCGTGTTCATGTATCTCCCGTGTCTAGTCCTTTAGCTGTTCGTGTATCTCCCGTGTCTAGTCCTTTAGCTGTTCATGTTCATGTATCTCCCGTGTCTAGTCCTTTAGCTGTTCATGTTCATGTTCATGTATCTCCCGTGTCTAGTCCTTTAGCTGTTCGTGTTTGTGTATCTCCCGTGTCTAGTCCTTTAGCTGTTCGAGCTCCTCGTGTTTCCTTAGCCCTAGCCTTGCTGAGTAGTAGTGTCTGTGTATTTGCCCTAATGTTTAGTATTGGTTTATGTGACCTGTGTCCTCCTTGTATCAGTGTTTATTAAAATATGGTTTTCCTGCATCTGTCCTACATCCTTGATACAAGCGATTATCTTCAGCCTTGTGTTGAGAGTGATAATTTAATCAGTTTATTACAAATAAGCCTAAGTGAGATATATAAATAACTCCAAGTGATAATGTGACTAATGACCACAGTCAACTGTGAATGATTGATAGAAGTTCATTTGTTATTCACCCGGTTACACAAAACATTAACTATTAGCCTAACAGATTAGACTAATTGTAGTGTATCTGTGACAGTGTAAGGTGAGTGTGTGATTGTGTGTCATTGTGCTAATTCAGGTCATTTTCATAAAAAGACAAATGTGGTTAGGTGTAATTTAAGTACTGAACCCACCCCACATTAGTCCAGTTGTCCTGACTGACGTGAGTGTGGTTCTGGTCTCTAGGGCAGGCATGCACTGATGCAGATGGACACCATCATCTCTGTGGTGTCACCAGTGAAGGACGCCAACACCATACTCCTGAAAGATGATGTCATCTCTAGGGTAGGCCTGCAGAACCTCTAAATGCAGTGGTGGGGGAGAACGTGGGGGTGAACATGCTACATTCCCAGACATGCACAGGGCATCTCCGGTCCCCTAATGCACACTCTCTGAGCTCAAATAGTGCAGTTAGTGCCCGTGTGGGACGCCTGGGTCTGTACACACGTCCCCCATTTAATGCACTCGGTACACCGATTTTTTTGGCACTTTTATCAAAGTCAGTTTTCTGTAGTGACCCAGAAATCAAAGCAGGTGTGAATGTGATTTGATACACACCAGTACTTTGTTTGTTTGTTTTTGTTTTGGAATCTGTGAACTACACACCAAAAGTTTTTGCAATGTAACAAATGTTTAATGTGTCCTGACTGACTCAGCTTGGTTTATAATTCCATCCTCATCAAAATGTAAGAGGGTGACAGCAGCTGACCTTTCACCCCTGTCCCCTGCAGGTGACCCTGGAGGCATACTACAGCCAGCAGCCCCAGCCTGTGGTGGGCGTGGTGATCATAGTGGTCAGTCTGGTCCTGGGTCTGCTCATCCTGGCCATGCTGGTCGTGTGCCTGTGGAACGTGAGTCAGGCTGCCTCTACCTCTACACACACACTCACTCCACTCCCTTACACGCAACATTTATTTACATGTTTATATTTGAAAATCATTGAGTCCCAGATGATGGAGGCCTGAGTAACGCTAAAGCCTATTGTGTGTGTACACGTGTGCTCACGTGTGTGTACACGTGCACACCTGTGTGTGTGTGTGTGTGTGTGTGTGTGTGCTTCTGTCCTCCACAGGCTGGGTTCTTCAAACGGAAGACAAAAGAAGACCAAGACAAGCTGCGACGGGACAGTTGGGACTATGTCCCTAAGAACGCCAGCTTGTCGTAAACCGGGACATTCTCTCTGCTGCTTCCACACTCGAGGACAGAGAAGAAACTTAAGGACAAACGCTGCAAACCTGTGCTGGGCTTTACAGAGTGAACAGAACCAAACCCATGATGTGTCGCGTCCAGACGGGCTCTGCGTAGTGCAGAGAAACCGCAGCAGACGGAACATTGCTTCTCTTTCTCCAGGAGCAAAGCCAAGGCGCTTGTGTGTGTGTGTGTGTGTGTGTGTGTGGGTGGACTAGAGGCCGTTAGGGCAGGACACGTGTCCTGACGTGACGCCGTCCTGACGTGAGGTCCGGAGCCAGCTGAGGAGGATGTGTGAGAGAGCACAGGAGGTCGCCGTGGCGACACCGTCGTGCGCAGCGCCAAACACACCCTGCCTCCAGCATGCCTTCACGTCTCTCCATCACCAAGCTGTCGCACCGCAGGGTCAACGGAAGCCCCCTGATCCCTCCCTGTCTCTCTCTCTGTCCCTCCCTGTCTCTCTCTGTCCCTCTTTTCCATCTCTCTGTCCCTCTATCTCTCTTCTCTCTCTGTCTGTCTTCCCTGTCTTTCTATCTCTGTCTGTCTCTCTCTCTCTCTCTCTGTCCCTCCCTGTCTCTCTCTGTCCCTCTTTTCCATCTCTCTGTCCCTCTATCTCTTCTCTCTCTGTCTGTCTTCCCTGTCTTTCTATCACTGTCTCTCTCTCTCTCTGTCTGTCTCTCTCTCTCTCTGTCTTCCCTGTGTCTCTGTGGATTGTCTCTTCAGTCTCTGTCTCCTGCTGCTGAATTTAATGGTTGGAAGTTTGGAAGGAGACGGTGTTGGAGACACCAGATGGAAGGAGTGTGCCGTTGCCGTGGTGTTGGCTGGCTGCCGTGGTAACAGAGTGAAAGCTGCTGCGCTACAGACAAATGACAAGACTGACATGAGCCTGGCACCCAGCCACCAGTGTGTGTGTGTGTGTGTGCGTGTGTGTGTGTGAGAGAGAGAGAGAAAGTGAGATGGTGAATGTCACATACTGCTGTGTGTCACACTGCAGTCTTTTCTTTACCCCATGAGGTAGTTCATCAAAGTGTGTGCGTGTGTGCGCGTGTGTGTATGTGTGTAAGAGTGAAATGGAGAACATGTCACACACTGCTGCGTCACACTTTCACACTTTATCTGTGAGTTGGACTGCCGGAGTTGCAGAGCTGAAGATGTCGTACATACATAGATACCAGGGCACAGTCTGAGCACCTCTATCTCCCTCTCTACACTGGAGGGGCCGAGCAGAGAGGGCCCGGGGCCTGGGGCCCTGTGCACACTGCCTGTCAGGCACAGAGAGGGCCCAGGGCCTGGGGCCCTGTGCACACTGCCCATCAGGCACAGAGAGGGCCCGGGGCCTCGGGCCCTGTGCACACTGCCTGTCAGGCACAGAGAGGGCCCGGGGCCCTGTGCACACTGCCCGCCAGGCCCAGGGCCCCATCAGGGAACTTCCACAGTGATTAAAGCATGTACTTGAATCAAAGTGATGAGTGTATTTATATTAAATAATGTATTTATATTAAAGAAGCCCATGTTGCAGTTCAGGGACGGACACGTTAAATGCACATTCCACTGTTTTATTCAAATCACTATTTTAATAAATTAAGGATTTTACTGTTTTTATCCCTTAAAGAAATTTTTTTAAAGACTTTGACAGTGTTTGTCTCAACTTGTGCTTTGGTATAATTGAAGTGACTATGCACTGGATGTCATGGGTGTATATCCTGCCTTTCTGCTTGGACATAAATGGACATTTTCTGTTTGATTGTTTATTCTTCGTTTTGTCTTCTTTGTCTGAACAATGGTGAAAAGATACTATATAGTACAGTATATTTTATCTTTGTGTGGGTATGTACTGTAATGTATTGCATGAGTGTGTGTGAGTGAGAGTGTGTGTGTGTGTGTGTGTGTGTTTATATACAGCTGCATGTGATCAGTGGTTCCTCAGATTCTTCCAAATCAGCTCCAAACAGCGTGAGTATCTGGGGATGAACTCTGCAGAATAACCACAGTGCAGTCAGCCCAGTTACACACACACACACACACACACGCACACATACACACACACACACACACGCACACACACACACACACACACACACACACACAGCCTTTCCCTCAGCCAGCTTGTTCAGTCTTGGATTAGCCTTCCAACAGCGGCCACCTTTTCTGAATCTCAAAGGTTTATTACCAGTATTACATCATAATTAAATCCTTGTCACGGCAGACTTGAAAATGTCTAAAAGCATTTAAAAGTGTGTGTATGTGAAGTTGTGTGTGTTGGAGCATGGGTCAGTATTTTGATGTGGGTGTATTTGTGTGTGTGTGTGTGTGTGTGTGTGTGTGTGTGTGTGTGTGTGTGTGTGTGTGTGTGTGTGTGTGTGTGTGTGTGTGTGTGTGTGTGTGTGAACATGGTACCTAATGAGCACCTCCCCTGACACCTCCAGTAGCTCCCCGTCCAGGTTCCAGGGGTGGGTTCCCTCGCGGGTCATGGAGCCACGTCTGGACTCTCCGCCCTCGTGTTGTGAGGCGTGGCCAGCCCGGCTCCTCGGAGAGCACGGCCGTAACCGCAGAGCACGCACCACATGGGTCTCCACAAACGGCGAATTGAACTACACCGCAACATAACATTATCTCACTATATTATCTAGATAGATAGATGAACAGACAGGGAATGGTATTAAAAATTGCACAAGGTTTCTAAAGTATAAGCATGTTTTGAAATTTCTTTTTTAAGACCTCTACATCTTGAACTAATCAGTTAATCCCTAACATCTATATTGTATATATGGAAACAGGCCTGTTTCTTGCTTTGTGTGAGATGCTCTATTGTGGCTTTAAACAGAGGCGGCATATCTAACGTCCACAAGGGGGCAGTGAAAAACAGCAGGATAAGGGGCCTCCTACAACTGTAGCCAGTGAACGGGGCCCTCCAGCCAGACCCACACTGGGCCCAGAGCCCAGCATGGCAACCCACATTCAGTGTTCAGCCCATAACACTGTAATGGCCCACTCAAGAGAGCTTTATTATCATTGGTTTGTTGTGTGGTATAATAAGAATCATTTTTCCTTTCCAAATTTAATTGGATAATATAAAGTAGTCCTCTTCACTGCCATGATGCAGGCATTAGTCCAACATAAATTTTGAAGCAAATCTTGGACTGGAATAAGTGTGTGTGTGTGTGTGTGTGTGTGTGTGTGTGTGTATGTGTGTGTGTGTTATGGGGGGGGGGGGTCTAAGCAGTTCTTTGTCTTGTCTTTCTCTATGCAGAGCCATAAGGACAACAGTGAGATCACTTACATCACCACACACACACACACACACTGCAGTCAATGGAGAGAGAACCTCAACCCTTCTGCTCCTTTTAAGCTGTGTATTTATAGAATGTAGGTTACCAGTCTGCACGAGGGATAGACGGGGAGGTGATGTGAGGATGTGACACAAGCTAATCACTATTAGCCTCAGAAGTGTTTTATGGGAATCTCACAATCAATGACTAATTTGACTTGACAGTATGCTAATTCGCTTAGGCTCGGAAGGCTGCTAACTCCATTAGCATCTGGGATTTCCTGATCATTGGGGCGACATGGAATAAACCAAACGACTGTACCACTTTTCTGAGTTTGCTGCTGTGTTTCAAATGACCTTACCTGATGACTGGTGCTGTTGTATCTTTTCAGGTGCTTGATGAACTCTGACCTGGATGTGTTTGCTGTGGCAATGAGAGCCATGCTGTTGTTGTTCAGTCTGAGTGATAGACAGATCTTTACACACTCACACAGCACAGACGCACATACGCGAGCACACACACACACATACACACACACGTCTTCTAGACTACTGCCTCCTATAGTATACATTACTATCTCTTGTAGGTAGGCAAACTGATCAGTGCTGGGAGGTATAGTGGTGGTGGGGGGGGGGGGGGGTAACAGGGCTGTAGGGGGACATCTGTTCAGTTTAATCAGACCTGTTATGGCGTGATTATCCTACTTAGGTGACTTTGACTTGAGCCGTCTGATCCAGCAACCAGGTCCAGTTTGGATCATTACCTGGCTTCACCCAAACTCCGCCCCCAGCACAGCACCAGGGCCGTCTAGGGGCCATCTAGGGGCCGTCTGGGAGCCAGGGCTGGCTAGCCCACTATTTCAGACCCACTGCCCATGTCACAGAGGTCCGTCACAGCTGTACATCACACAGACCACTGCACTGTTTAAATACTTAAAATACTGCTTAAATAACTGCAGTATGTAACACTTGTTCCACTCGGTTATTGTTGTGAAATGTTTGTTATTGTTGGTATTATTATTATTATTGTAGTTGTTGTTGATGTTGGCTCTTTCCATCATCACCTGTAATGTGCAGCACACTCTACGTTTACACACTGATGCATCCGCTCACCACCCACTTGATCAGACACTCCTGTACTCATCTGCACCGGCTGCTTTATCAGACTGCTCTCTCTGCTTTATCAGACTGCTCTGTCTGCTTTATCAGACTGCGTCTTACATACGCTTCTCCAGAGCACAATATCTCACACACACAATAACACACACACACACACACACACACTGATTACTGATCTTCTGACCTCAGAACCACGTGTACATGGCATTGTTTGAGTAATAGACCACTGTTACCACAGCACACACCCTGAGATGATAGTGGGTTTGGTGGGGTGTGAGTGAATCATCAGACACAGATGTGCTAGAGGTTTTACATGTACAAGTGTCACTGCTCTGACTTTCAGGACTGGTTAACACCCAGGATGGTGATCACTGCACTTGTGCTCCTGTAGGCTACAGGATGGTGATCACTGCACTTGTGCTCCTGTAGGCTACAGGATGGTGATCACTGCACTTGTGCTCCTGTAGACTACAGGATGGTGATCACTGCACTTGTGCTCCTGTAGGCTACAGGATGGTGATCACTGCACTTGTGCTCCTGTAGACTACAGGATGGTGATCACTGCACTTGTGCTCCTGTAGACTACAGGATGGTGATCACTGCACTTGTGCTCCTGTAGGCTACAGGATGGTGATCACTGCACTTGTGCTCCTGTAGGCTACAGGATGGTGATCACTGCACTTGTGCTCCTGTAGGCTACAGGATGGTGATCACTGCACTTGTGCTCCTGTAGGCTACAGGATGGTGATACTGCACTTGTGCTCCTGTAGACTACAGGATGGTGATCACTGCACTTGTGCTCCTGTAGACTACAGGATGGTGATTACTGCACTTGTGGGGTATGAAGAGCTACAGACTCCAACTCTGCTCCTCAGACTAGATGATTATGTCGAGGTTTTATAAGGTTTATATGGACAATAAAACTCACTGCAGTGCTTTCTGTGAGCTTTATATCTTAAGATGTAATGATTATTCTCTTGTAATCATTAAACTAATAGCAGCTCCAGAGAAGCTATCCTATCTGGCTAATGTAAAATGTTCTGAACCAAACTGTCAGCTGCATAGGCAGTTGTGAGTATAGTGTGTAGGGGGGCATAGTGGTGAGTATCGTGTGCATGGTGTGTAATGGTGAGTTTGGTGTAGGGAGCATAGGGAGCGTAGTGGTGAGTATGGTGTGAGTGGAGAGTGTAGTGGTGAGTCCAGTCTGTTTTCGAGAGCTCTGACCTGGTGAAAGGAGCCAGGCCTCTCGGGGCCACTGAGCACAGGCATGGGATAGACATGATGCTGATGTTGAGGTATAGACCCCTACGGGTCTGCCACAGAGTCTCCTCTCCTGGAGAGAGAGCGAGAGAGAGATAAAGTCACAGTTATACAGACAGAAAGGGAAGCCATCACTCAACAGTACTGACAAATACTGCCCTTGACTAATACTACCCCACACCCCTTCACTAATACTACCCCACATTCCTTACTAGTACTACCCCACACACCTCACTAGTACTACCCCACACCCCTTCACTAATACTACCCCACACACCTCACTAATACTACCCCACACACCTTCACTAATAATACCCCACACACCTCACTAGTACTACCCCACACCCCTTCACTAATACTACCCCACACCCCTCACTAATACTACCCCACACAACTCACTAATACTACCCCACACCCCTCACTAATACTACCCCACACACCTCACTAGTACTACCCCACACCCCTTCACTAATACTACCCCACAACCCTCAGTAATAATACCCCACACCCCTCACTAATACTACCCCACACACCTCACTAATACTACCCCACACACCTTCACTAATACTACCCTACAACCCTCAGTAATAATACCCTACACCCCTCACTAATAATACCCCACACCCCTTCACTAATACTACCCCACACCCCTTCACTAGTACTACCCCACACCCTTCACTAATACTACCCCACACCCCTTCACTAATACTACCCCACAATCCTCAGTAATAATACCCCACACCCCTCACTAATAATACCCCACACGACTCACTAGTACTACCCCACACCCCTTCACTAATACTACCCCACACCCCTTCACTAATACTACCCCACACTCCTCACTAATACTACCCCACACACCTCATTAGTACTACCCCACACCCCTTCACTAATACTACCCCAAACACCTCACTAAAAAATGAAATGAAATGAAATGAAATGAAAAATGAAATGAAATGAAAAAAATGAAATGTGCCATATTTTGTCAATTGTGATTTTTACACCCCAATCGAAATTTGTCCTCCGCTTTTAACCCATCTGTGCAGTCAGAACACACACACACACTAGTGATTACTAGGGGGCTGTGGATCACACGTGCCCAGAGCGGTGGGCAGCCCTAGCCCGGCGCCCGGGGAGCAGTTGGGGTTAGGTGCCTTGCTCAAGGACACCTCAGTCATGGCCTGTCTGGGAATCGAACCCACGACCCTCCGGTCACAAGTCCAGTTCCCTAACCGCCAGGCCATGACTGCCCCACTAATACTACCCCACACCCCTACACTAATACTACCCCTCATTAGTACTACCCCACAGCAGGACTGTACTGAGCTGACTGGGCTGCACTCACCACACTCCTCCAGATGGATCTCCTCCTCAGCTCTGTTCAAACACAGAGCACTGGGGCTGAGTACACAATAATCACATATACCTCTATAGAACAATATACATCATAATGTACAGTTGTGATCAAATTTATTCAACCCCCAATGCTGCGAAGGGTTTTATGGAATTCAGTGCACATTTGTAATTGTGTTCATAATGAAATCTTACAAAGACTTGTTAAAGAACTAAATGCAACTAAGATAGCATCAATTTTTTTTGTCATAAAGTATTAAATGGCCTTTTTGTGATTTCTTCATTGACACAATTATTCAACCCCTTTACGACTACCACTCCTAAGAACAGAGGTTCATTCCAGTGTTTTCCATCAGGTATTGAAAACATCTGTGGATGTCAACGAGCAGCAATCAAACATGATAAGCACCAATTAGGCAGATTTAAAAGGACTGTGATACTCAGCTCCTTCTAGACATCTACTGGTGTGTTTCCAAGCATGGTGAAGGCAAGAGAATGGTCCCAGAAGACAAGAGAAGAGGTTATTGCTCTTCACAAGAATGGCAATGGATATAAAAAGATTGCGAAGTTGTTAAATATTCCAAGAGACACTATCGGAAGTATCATTCGCAAGTTCAAGTTAAAGGGCACAGTGGAAACGTTACCTGGTCGTGGCAGAAAGAAGATCCTGACCGCGACTGCTGTGCGCTACCTGAAGCGTAATGTGGAGAAAAATCCCCGCGAGACTGCTAAGGAACTGAAAAAAGACCTGTCAGATGTGGGCACTGAAGTTTCAGCTCAGACAATAAGGCGCGCACTGCATAACGAAGACCTCCATGCCAGAACGCCCAGACGCACCCCCTTGCTGACTCCAAAGAACAAGAAAAGTCGACTGCAGTATGCCAAAAGTCATGTGGACAAGCCACAAAGGTTTTGGAACAGTGTACTGTGGTCAGATGAAACTAAATTAGAACTGTTTGGGACAATGGACCAGCGCTATGTTTGGAGAAGGAAGAACCAGGCTTATGAACAAAAGAACACCTTGCCTACTGTGAAGCATGGCGGGGGGTCAATTATGCTTTGGGGCTGTTTTGCTTCTAATGGTACAGGAAAGCTTCAACGTGTGCAGGGTACCATGAATTCCCTTCAGTACCAGGAGATCTTGGAGGAAAATGTGATGGAGTCAGTCACAAACCTGCGGCTTGGGAGACGTTGGACCTTCCAACAGGACAATGAACCGAAGCACACATCCAAGTCCACTAGAGCATGGTTGAACATGAAAGGCTGGAACATTCTAGAGTGGCCATCGCAATCACCAGACTTAAATCCAATTGAGAACCTCTGGTGGGACCTAAAGAAGGCAGTTGCAGTGCGCAAGCCTAAGAATGTGACTGAACTGGAGGCTTTTGCCCATGAAGAATGGGCTAAGATACCCATAGGTCGCTGCAAGACACTTGTGTCAAGCTATGCTTCACGCTTGAAAGCTGTCATAACTGGAAAAGGATGTTGTACTAAGTACTAAAAAATAATGTCACTAGGGGGTTGAATAAAACTGATAATGATGTGAGCACAGTAAAGACATTTGTGGTTATTCCATCATAAATATTATGTTATGTTTGTCTAATTTATAAGTGCCTCTTTGATATAATTGTAAATAAGATGACTGAAATGATCAAAATCAATGTCAAACTGGCCAAAACACTTTATTTCAGTGGGGGTTGAATAAATTTGATCACAACTGTATATCTGTATAATAATGTACACCAGTGTATATCTGTGTAATAACAGTTTGGATCCAGCCGAGCTTTCCTTGCTTGTGTGTGTGTGAGGCAGTCGTGCCTACTCTCTTCAGCTGGGTGACCTTCAACGCTTCCAGCACTCTGAACCAGCCCAATGGCAATTAAACAGGGGGAGGTTTGTTTAAAATCACATTCACATAATTATGGTGCAGAGTGGGAGAAGGAGAGCAGGTGGGGAGGTGGGAGGAGGTGTAACTCACTCGCTCTGACCCGACGCTCCACCGCTGCAGGTTATAAAGGAGAACTCACAGTCTTCAGGTCTTCATAGTCACCATCATCATCAGAAGGAGGGAGAGGGAGAGAGAGATGGGAAGAAGGGGGAGGGGAGAGAGAGTGGGAGTGAGAGATGGAGAGAGAGGGTGGGAAAGGTAGAAGCCAGAGACATGGTGGCAGGAAAAGGAGGTGGAGAGAGAGAACAAATGTTTTAGATAAGAAGAGAGGTGGATTTCTCTGTGTGGCACGACCCACTCAACACTGACTGCAGCTTTGACTGAGAACAGGACACACTGTCCCCAGATCTTCTCACAGCAGACACACAATGATCCCCAGAGAGAGGGGGGTAGGGAGAGAGAGAGGGAGAGAGAGAGAGGTAGGAAAAGAGAGGTAGGGATAGAGAGAGAGGGGGAAGAGAGATGGTGAAGAAGCTAGAAGGAAAAAATGGCTACAAAGAAATGGACAGAGAGCAAAGATGTGGACAAAAAGTGTGTGTGTGTGTGTGTGTGTGTGTGTGTGTGTGTGTGTGTGTGTGTGTGTGTGTGTGTGTGTGTGTGTGTGTGTGTGTGTGTGAAAGAGACACCTGTGTGTATATGTGTGTGTGTGTGCACGTGCGTGTATGTGTGTGTGTGTGTGTGTGTGTGTGTGTGTGAAAGAGACGGCCATGTTCATGCTTACTTGAGGTTGGCCAGTGTTTTAATGAGGGCGAAGTCCTGGCGCTGGCTTGGTGGGATCCAGCGGTGTGTGTCCGCCAGCGCCTGTGTGTGTCCGCCAAACCCAAACATGGCGGAGAAAGAGAAGCGCAGCAGCCTGACGCCCACAGAACCCACAGAACTGATACTGCACATGGGTACTGACCGCCTGTACCCTGTACACACACGCACACACACATGCACACACATGCACACACACGCATACACACGCATGCACACGCACACACACGCATACACACACACACACACACACACACACACACAAATCAAACAACACAAGCTGCACAAACGGAGCACATGTGCACACAGACACAGACATTGTGTGAACCCGTTTCCTCTTTACTGTACAAACATGCTGACAGAGGAATCAACCCACGACCTGTCTGTACGTCAGCGTGTCTTCAAACGGAGACATCAAAAACCTCTACAAGAAGCACCTGGGGACCCAAAACCCTGGCATGATACTTCAAAAACCCACATTCCTTCACTTCGCTGCAGAATCAAGGCCTGGTCCTGGTCCTGGTCCTGGTCCTCTAGGTGGTGTCCTGAGGCTGAGGCCTATACTGGCATGAGGATGATCTCCATGGAGACGACTAAGCTTTCCTGTAAGTCTCTCTGTACAAGGACGTCTGCTAAATGAATCCGCCACTCATGTTCAGTTTATAACATGGCTACTGTTGGCTGGATAGTTTGGTATGATTTGTGTGTGTGTGTGTGTGTGTGTGTGTGTGTGTGTGTGTGTGTGTGTGTGTGTGTGTGTGTGTGATAGATCTTGTGGGCCATTGGCTGCACCCTTGTGAAATCCTCTCAGCTATTGCCATCCCTGACCCTTTTTCTTGGGCCAGCCCCCTCCATACAGTTCCCCCTCCCTGCTCATGAATTATTCATCAGCTCATTCAAAATCCCGCCAGTTGGCCTTATTCACATGCGTAAATATTGCTTAATTAGAAATGAACAAGCCCTCTATTGGCCCCCGTAAACAGGAATCACGCCTTAGTTTGTGTCAGGTGCTCTACATGCTGCCCATGTTTTTGTATAGCTTCTTTTTTCCCCTTTACAGTAAAAAGACACTCACACACTCTTTTGCGGGTCTTTTGCGGGTTCCACACCAGACTGTCGAAGGGTGTGTAGATACACCGTGTCTGGTGTGTAGATACAACCACACCTGCTGACTGTTCCCAGTTCTGGACTAAATGTCCAAAGTACCCAGCACACGACCAAGACGCTCCTCACCATAACACACAGAGGGTGCCAATCTCAATTAGCATCGACACAAGAACACCCAGTACCCACTCCTAGCCCCCCACCTCCCCGAGGTCAGTGGCGATGAGTAACACCACCATATGGAGCAGATCTCCAGCCTGAAGAGTTAATGATGGGGTATGTCCTCCAGTGAACACAGGGCTGTCCCAGGTTAATCGCTCACAGCTCCAGCCAAGCGTCTGAGAGGGACAGAAGCCTCGAAAGCCACCCGCTGATTTGACACTACACAAAACGTCTGGAGTCAGGAGAAGAACTTTTACCACATGTACACACACACATTCACTGCTTCAACCAATATGACACTTGGTTGGTTGTGAACTACAATTCCACTCTCACCACTCAGCACCAAGTTGTTGTTTTCTTCAAGCCTTCCAAACACCAACAAATACAACACATCATGACAGGACCAAAACAGCATATAAAATACAGTTTATTCATTCAGGTCATTAGGTTACTACGTTGTTTTGAGCATTTATTTTGGACAGTAATTCTACTGTGAAGCCACAGTTCCAAGATCATCCTTTTTTCCGGGATGCAAGCCTAGCTGTGTGTGTATGTGTGTGTGTGTGTGTGTGTGTGTGTGTGTGTGTGTGTGTGTGTGTGTATGTGTAATCCCCCGACACAAGCCAAATCCGCTTGTCTGTCATGCTAAGCCCAGGAGAGATTGCAAAGGCAACACAATGGACCAGACACATCAGCGCTAACTTCACAAAAAAACACCTGACAGACAGACACACACACACACACACACACACACACACACACACACACACACATGCCTGCTGTCCAAAAAGAAGACACAGGCCTTTAGCCAAAAACATGGCCTGGCCAAAAAGCCGTACAACACACAGCCACATAGAAAAAAGACACCAGGACTGCACACCAAGAACAGAAGTGCCTGACTGACGACAAGTCAACCCCCCACCTTACACACACACACACACACACACACACATACACACACACACACACACACACACACACACACACACACACACACACACACACACACACACACACACACACACACACACACTCTGTCTCCCTCTCGGGATCAACTCTTGTTAGGTAGGACCTGTTAAACAGCATCTCTGGTACTGAAGAGACAGATCTCACACTGGGGCGATACCCCCACTCCCCAAACACCAGTCTTCTAACTCTAATTACACAGCAGATCATGGAGACTGCGATCTGCTGCTACAATAAAAATGAGACAGAGAAAGAGAGAGAGAGAGAGAGAGAGAAAGAAAGAGAGAGAAAGGGAGAGAAAGCAAGAAACAGAGAGCACCTACGATTAACAGTGGGAACATGGCCCCTGTACACACACAACTCAGTGGATTTGAAAAGTAAATAGGAATCCCATTTACATATTAATATAGTGTATATTTTTGCTCCATTAAATTCCCCTCCCCAGCTCCTATGGGCCTGGATGTGTCTTTAATCTCACACACATGCAGGACTAAGCAGAGGTGGGGACTCGAGTCACATGACTTGGACTCGAGTCAGACTCGAGTCATTAATATTAAGACTTTTGACTTGACTTGAAAAAATATTCAGAGACTTAGACTTGACTTGGACTTTTACACCAATAACTTGGGACTTGAATTGGACTTGAACCTGTTTACTTGCAAAGACTTGATTTTTTTTTACCCCAAATCTAAATTTTAAAACGCATATTAATATTTATAAAGTGCGCCCCATTAATTTCATTTCCGTCCTTCTGACGCAAACCAGTCCTCTGCTTTTCCACACTCTGTACGCGTGTGTGTGCATGAGCTGCAGCACAACCAATCAAATGGGGGGTTGGCGAACGTAAATTTTTACCGGGCGGGGTGTAAAATGGACACAAATTAAGTATTATATCGCGATCGATCGATCGCCAGTGGTTGGTGCCAGAGCGAACTAGTAACTCATTGAATCATAGATGTGGATCAGAGGTAAATAAACTAGATTTTTTTCCGGCATGAGAAATCGGATGTGTGGTGTGAGAGCGTGTGAAGACGGTCAAATGCGTGTGTCTCACGCTCAATGCGTGAGAGTTGGCAACCCTGGGTTCTGTATCTGAACTCGGGGAAGAGAGCCTCTCTCTGTCACCATCATAATATCCAGTTCTATCTCAGCATGGATTGTGTATTTGAAGACATCTACGTCGAGAAAAAAATATATTGAAAAAAGTGGAGCGAGTTTTCAGCTATGGGGACATCATTCATCGTGCACAAATGACATACAGACTTTTGGCCAGCAAATGCAATGCAGAATAGTTTACTGAAATGTCTAAAGTTGCAGATTCCTGTTAATTGTTCAGTTCTTATATTTGTTTGTCTTGTGTCAGTCACACATGTTCTCCAGGAAACCAGATAAGAGAAGAGAGGGAAAATGCTGTTATGGTTCTTTGTATTGTACTGTGAAAATATCAGCACTTTTTATTTGAACATGGAGTTCTACTTATGACTTTTTACAGAATATTTATTTCTGGAAAATTGTAGTTTAAAGTATGAATATTTTTGCAGCTAAGTTTAACAAATTGAACTGTGCAATAAAGAGGTGTAATTTTAATTTTTTTTTATACTTCGTGTTTTCAGTTGCACATGTTTTATCAAGATTTGAGGAGAATACAGATTTAAAAAAGAACACATGTCTATTATTTACATTTAAAATATACCTGCAACATTGGTAAAAAAAAAAAGACTCGAAAGGACTTGAAATTCCAAGTTTCAGACTTGGGACTTGACTTGACTGTTGCCTGTCTTGACTCGAGACTTGACTTGACTTGAGTGTCTTTGCTTGAGACTTGACTCGGGACTTGAGGTATAAAGACTTGGACTTACTTGAGACTTGCAAAACACTGACTTGGTCCCACCTCTGGGACTAAGGGTGAGACACACACACATATACACACACACACACACCGCAGGGAGAGTGTGAGAGAGACACCTACCCATGATGATGTGCATAGCTGCAGTCACAGGATGTCTGACACCATGGGCGGAGCAGGCCACAACGTCTGTAGAACCTGCAGACACAACCCTGCGCTATAAATCCACATATGAGGACATCCATAGACTAGAGCTCACACTCCAACCAAAACCCTGTGAGAACCACCTGCCCACACGATGGTGGAACTTCTGTAGTCCTGCAGTGTTCAACTGTAAATATTCATTTAAATAATGCATATTAATTAAATTCTTCTGTTACACACCTCTGTGAACCATCTCAGTGACACAAAACGTGTTTTCCTCAAACTTTACCTCAGATTTCATTTTTTCTTAATGAACCGTCTCAAGAAGAAGGGTTAATGATTAGTAGATCATGGCTATAAATCAGGGGGCACAGGAACAGGTGTGTGTGTGTGTGTGTGTATGTGCGTGTGTGTTTGGTCACTGAGAGAGGACCTCTACACCCATATCAGGTGACCAGACTATCTGGGGTGCATGTTTGTCCAGATTAACGAGGAATGAAAACAAATATCTGAAGAGGCCAGCAGGGTCTGAGCTTCACACATCGAACCACTCACTTCTGACCAAGACACCGGGATCTACACACACACACACGCACGCACGCACGCGCACACACACACACACACACACACACACACACACACACAC
>NC_135214.1:11349047-11356547 GCF_052324685.1 Brachyhypopomus gauderio
GAAGTCATAACTGAATCTGTATGCCATAAGGTGTGTGGTGGAAAACCTGCACAACCTGCATCCTGAGGACTGTGAGTTAAATACCTCTGCACTAGACCATACAAACACTACACCACTGCTACAATCACTACACCACTGCTACAAACACTACACCATACAAACACTACACCATACAAACACTTCACCACTGCTACAAACACTTTACCACTGCTACAAACACTACACTACCGCTACAAACACTATACCATACAAACACTACACCACTGATACAAACACTTCACCACTGCAACAAACTCCACACCACACAAACACTACACCACTGCTACAAACACTTCTCCAATGCTACAAACACTTCACTATACAAACACTTAACCACTGCCACAAACACTACACCAGTGCTACAAACACTATGCCATACAAACACTACACCAGTGATACAAACACTAGACCATACAAACACTACACCACTGCTACAAACACTCCACCACTGCTACAAACACTTCACCATACAAACACTAAACCACTGCTACAAACACCACACCATACAAACACTACACCACAACTACAAACACTTCACCACTGCTACAAACACTTCACTATACAAACACTTTACCACTGCCACAAACACAACACCAGTGCCACAAACACTATGCCACACAAACACTACACCAGTGCTACAAACATTAGACAATACAAACACTACACCAGTGGTACAAACACTACACCAGTGGTACAAACACTAGAACATAAAAACACTAGAACATACAAACACTACACCAGTGGTACAAACACTACATCAGTGGTACAAACACTAGAACACACAAACACTACACCAGTGTTACAAACACTAGACCATACAAACACTACATCAGTGATACCAACACTACACCAGTGGTACAAACACTAGAACATACAAACACTACAACAGTGCTACAAACACTAGGCCATACAAACACTACACCAATGCTACAAACACTAGACCATACAAACACTACACCAGTGCTATAAACACTAGACCATACAAACACTACACCAGTGCTACGCTACACCACTGCTACAAACACTACACCAGTGCTACACTACATCACTGCTACACACTACACCAGTGCTACAAACACTAGACCATACAAACACTACACCAGTGCTATGCTACACCACTGCTACAAACACTACACCAATGCTATGCTACATCACTGCTATAAACACTACACCAGTGCTATGCTACACCACTGCTACAAACACCACACCAGTGCTACGCTACACCACGGCTACAAACACTACACCAGTGCTACCAACACTACACCAGTGCTACAAACACTAGACCATACAAACACTACACCAGTGCTACCAAATACTACACCAGTGTTACAAACGCTACTCCAGTGCTACAAACATTAGAGTGGTGCTAAAAACAACAGACGATTGCTACAAGCACTAGATCAACGTTACAAACATTAGATCAGTGCTAAAACACTACATCAGTGCTACAAACACTAGACCACTGTTACAAACACTTGGACCAGTGCTACAAACACAAGATCAGTGCTACAAACACTAGACCACTGTTACTGCAACAGTGTGTCCAACAATTAAAAAGTACTTTTTAACTATTATGTCAAGACTCAATCACCAAGCTATCCAACTACAATGGATGCACACACACACACACACACACACACACACACACACACACACACACACACACACACACACACACACACACACACACACACACACACACACACACACACTCCTGAGAGCACAGGGAAGGTATGTGTATGTGAGTACCGGAACTGTTCTGGGAACAGCTGCTGGAGAGGGAGAGAGAGCCACCACCCAAGCCCCTCACCTGCTGGGATTACACCCAGAGGAAGAGCTGCTTGGACAGGCATGAAGATGGAGTCTGTGTCCCTCCCAGCGTCCATCTGGGCCCGAAGCAGCAAGCCGTGGGCTACCTCAGCCACTGAGCCATCTCCTCCTACACACACCACCCTGAGGGAGGGAGGGAGGGAGTGAGGAAGGGAGAGGGAGTGGGAGGAAGGGAGAGGGAGAAGGAGAGGGAGGGGGGAGGATGGAGAGATGTACAGACAGAGAGAAATATTGAGAGTGAGAAAGATGAGTGAGACAGGACACAGGCAAGGAAAAGAAAGAATATGGATGAGAGGTTGAGAGAGAAAGAATGCATCTAAACCAGAATCAGGCTGTCTCACACATACAAGTATAAACAAATATAAATATGAGATACAATGAAACAATTAAGTTTTGAACTAATATAACACAATTTAATTTTTATGATTTTATGATTTTATTTTAGCATTATTTCATTTTTTGTTTATGCCCAAATAAGGCATGGTCCTCAGTGTGACGTTTACATGTGATTAAAATCTTCAGCGCTGGACTCCATGGCAGTGATGGGGAGGGAGTCCTGCTGTTGCACACAGTGAAGAGTGTTGGGCCACGGAGGCGTGAGGTGTGGGATGGGCCTCTGAGAAGAGACAATTCTCCTCATATCTACAGCTAAGCAAATAGGGACGCAGTGCATCTGCTGTTACTCATAAATGAACTGACCCTGGCAAAGATGATAATGCTTATGTCAGAACTGTCCCCCGTCCCCTCTCGTGTCCCCATCCCCTCCCATGTCCCCATCCCTCCCGTGTCCCCATCCCTCCCGTGTCCCCGTCCCCTCCCGTGTTGCGTCTCCTCTCATGTCCCCATCCCCTCCCGTGTCCCCATCCCCTCCCATGTCCCCATCCCTCCCGTGTCCCCATCCCTCCCGTGTCCCCATCCCCTCCCGTGTCCCCGTCCCCTCCCGTGTTGCGTCTCCTCTCATGTCCCCATCCCCTCCCGTGTCCCCGTCTCCTCTCGTGTCCCCGTCTCCTCTCATGTCCCTGTCCCCTCCCGTGTCCCCATCCCCTCCCGTGTCCCCATCCCCTCCCGTGTCCCCATCCCCTCCCGTGTCCCCGTCCCCTCCCGTGTCCCCATCCCCTCCCGTGTCCCCGTCCCCTCCCGTGTCCCCATCCCCTCCCGTGTCCCCATCCCCTCCCGTGTCCCTGTCCCCCTCCCGTGTCCTGTCTCCTCCTGTGTCCCCATCCTCTCCCGTGTCTCCATCCCCTCCTGTGTCCCCATCCCCCCCATGTCCCCATCCCCTCCCGTGTCCCCGTCTCCTCCTCTGGCTTCGTCCTACTACTTGTCCCTGCCACAGATTTAGGCCTTCACATCTGTCCCAGAGCCACAGAGAGCTTTGAAAGTATGGCTGATGTTTTAATCCCAGCATGTGACACTGATGTAAGAGATAAGGGCTCTTACTGCTCTTACTAGCCTTTAATAAGGAGGAAATTCAGTACTATTTAATTCAGTTATTGTTATCATGTAAATGTGAATCCTGAGATATGGTCCTTAAGGGTCAAACCTGCAGAGATTAGTTTTTTCACCTGATTCAACATAAGAAAATTGCTTTAACTATCCCATTAGAAACTCAGTGGCTAAATGCAAACAGTTTAATCAACTTTGACCAGCACTAGTGCACCTCCTGATGGGGTTGTCTTGGTGATTGAGGGTGGGTTTCCTGCCTCCAGAACACCAGCCACCTGGCTGTGGCTCTTGGTGGGCGGATGTGTCTTATCTGAAGGTGTAGTCACTTGGGAGGTCCCTTAGTTTGACCACAACTCAGCTGTCCACAGGAGGAAGAATCTGATCCCAACCACCCTGAACCGTCTGCTTCAGAACACTAAACTGTCTGTTTCAGAACACCAAACCGTCTGTTTCAAAACACCAAACCGTCTGTTTCAGAACACCAAACCGTCTGTTTCAAAACACCAAACCGTCTGTTTCAGAACACCAAACCGTCTGTTTCAAAACACCAAACCGTCTGTTTCAAAACACCAAACCGTCTGTTTCAGAACACCAAACCGTCTGCTTCAGAATCCTGAACCGTCTGCTTCAGAACACTGAACCGTCTGCTTCAGAACACTAAACTGTCTGTTTCAGAACCCTGAACCGTCTGTTTCAGAACACTAAACCGTCTGCTTCAGAACACCAAACTGTCTGTTTCAGAACACCAAACCGTCTGCTTCAGAACCCTGAACCGTCTGTTTCAGAACACTAAACCGTCTGTTTTAGAACACTAAACCGTCTGCTTCAGAACACTGAACCGTCTGCTTCAGAATACTGAACCGTCTGCTTCAGAATACTGAACCGTCTGCTTCAGAACACTGAACCGTCTGTTTCAGAACACTAAACTGTCTGTTTCAGAACCCTGAACCATCTGTTTCAGAACACCAAACCGTCTGCTTCAGAACACCAAACCGTCTGCTTCAGAACCCTGAACCGTCTGTTTCAGAACCCTGAACCGTCTGTTTCAGAACCATGAACCGTCTGTTTCAGAACACCAAACCGTCTGTTTCAGAACACTCAACAGGTTGCTCTTGGTATCTAGTCTCACAGATAATGTTCTGTCATTTGCAACTCAGCAGGCATCGAGACCCGAACCCCCCCCCAGTGGGTGGCGGTGAGACAGTGGAGGACACACTCTGCTCCAGCCGGCGCCTTTGAGAAGGTGCTGATAATTACCAGCACTGTGTGGGAACAATGACTGCAGCAATACCTTAACCTCCTTATTGTGGAACACACACACACACAAACATACACACACACATAGAGACTGTGCTGTGTGTGTGTCTTACACTCCAGGACCTTGTGAGGAATGTATCCAAAAATAGCACCAGTTCCATTAAGATGGGTGGAACAGTCAGATTGCTGAAGTAATTAATGAGTTATGACCTATTAATGAAAAATGTGTGATATTACCTTTTCAAACGTAATTCTTCTGAGGTTAATTAACCAAGTAGAAGCAGAGATTTGTGTGTGTTCTGGGGTGTGTGTGTGTGTGTGTGAGGGGGCGGGGGTTTGGCTATCAGCAGAGCTCTACAGAATATCTACTCTCTGAAAAGAGACTGAGAAGAGCTTTCTTTCCGAGTTCTTGGTGACAGATACATGACGGCTCCATTTGCCCCCTGTTTACCTGCAACTGCAATCCCACTGCATGTATGTTCACACTACAGCAAAGAGACAAATCTCCCAGCAGCCACTTCTGTGACAAAACTCTGTGTTAGCCTCCAAATACATTCAGGACACTGCACTAGACCACTACAGGACACTGCACTAGACAATACAGGACACTGCACCAGACAATACAGGACACTGCACTAGACACTACAGGACACCTGCACTAGACACTACAGAACACTGCACTAGACAATACAGGACACTGCACCAGACACTACACAACACTGTACCAGACACTACAGGACACTGCACCAGACACTACAGGACACTGCTGATGGCACTTGTTTTGCTGCCTGATTATCCTTCTCCAGACACAGTGGGTGGGGTTTGGGGGGCGCCTCCCCCCTGGGTTAAGGAGCTTAGGGGTCCTGCTCCAACTTAACAAGTGATTTGTCATGCAAGCACAGAATGAAGTTTTGACACAACTAGCAGAGTTGCAGATTTTCCAGTCATCAAAACTAAAAAGAACCAGGTTTACTGACACACACATCATCACACTGTAACTACACACGCTGACCCACACGCCCAGAAACACCAGCAACCTCAGGACCACCTCTGATACTGCACTCCACAACAAACACACACACACACACACACACACACACACACACACACACACACACACACACACACACACACACACACACACACACACACACACAGTACAACTGCCTTAAGTTATAACCAATTGCTCCTAATTTGATGATGAGTTTGTCAAGCCAATTCTAGTACACCAAGCTCTGCCATGCCGCTGTGTCTCTCACACGAACTGCATGCTGGGATTTTAATCAAAAAGCAGGGCGCCAGACTCCCCCCCCCCCCCCCCCCCCCCCCCACACACACACACACACACACACACACACACAGAGGAAGGGGCTGTAATGCGCTGGCATGCTGACACGCTCATGCACAGAGAGCGGAGGGTGGTGCTGCATCATGTTGGTGTGGAATAAGGCTGGTGTGGCGTGAGGGTGTTCACTGCATCCAGAACAGGTGATTAAAGAGACGTCTGCGCAGACGCCCAGAACAGGAGATTAAAGAGCCGTCTGCGCAGATGCCCAGAACAGGTGATTAAAGAGCCGTCTGCGCAGACGCCCAGAAGAGGCGAGAGCCATGACTACCACTGCAGCTCGCTGCTCTGATCACAGCATTATCGCTCACACGGCAGAGCCCCGCCCAACACCATGTCCTGTTCTCTGGCTCCGCCCCCTTCCCCACTCTGTACTCTCTCTCTCTCTCTCTCTCTCTCTCTCTCTCTCTCTCTCTCTATATATATATATATATATATATATATATATATATATATATATATATATATATATATATATATATATATACATCATTGTGTTATTTATGAAGGCTACAGGCCACCTCAGGAGAGGCAGGATTACTTCATCATGCCAGTCTCACTCACACTGGTGAGATAATCTAAGGATGTTTAATTAGAGTCTCCATCCTGCACACACTCTTGACGTCCACTGCAACATGATGAAAACAACACACAAGGCTGAGACAGAAGGAGAAACAGGGAGATGAGAGAAACAGACAGAGACATAGAGAAAGAAAGAGACAGAGGGATAAACACAAATAGAGAAATATAAACTGATGATACAGAGATATAGAGGTAGAGAAAAAGAGAGAGGATGCAAAAAAAAGCAAGTGACCTAGAATCAGAAAACAAGAAAGAAAAAAAAAAGAAAGAAAGGAAAAAGTAATGGTGAGATGAGAACCATCAGGACAGAAGACAGGAGACAGAAGAGAGGAGACAGAAGAGAGGAGGACAGAAGAGAAGAGACAGAAGAGAGAGACAGAAGAGAAGAGACAGAAGAGAGGAGACAGAAGAGAGGAGGACAGAAGAGAAGAGACAGAAGAGAAGAGACAGAAGAGAGAGACAGAAGAGAGGAGGACAGAAGAGAGGAGACAGAAGAGAGGAGGACAGAAGAGAAGAGACAGATGAGAGGAGACAGAAGAGAGGAGGACAGAAGAGAAGAGACAGAAGAGAAGAGACAGATGAGAGGAGACAGAAGAGAGGAGGACAGAAGAGAAGAGACAGAAGAGAGGAGACAGAAGAGAAGAGACAGAAGAGAGGAGGACAGATGAGAGGAGACAGAAGAGAAGAGACAGAAGAGAAGAGACAGAAGAGAGGAGGACAGAAGAGAAGAGACAGAAGAGAGGATACAGAAGAGAGGAGGACAGATGAGAGGAGACAGAAGAGAAGAGACAGAAGAGAAGAGACAGAAGAGAGGAGACAGAAGAGAGGAGGACAGAAGAGAGGAGACAGAAGAGAAGAGACAGATGAGAGGAGACAGAAGAGAAGAGACAGAAGAGAAGAGACAGATGAGATGAGACAGAAGAGAGGAGACAGAAGAGAAGAGACATATGAGAGGAGGACAGAAGAGAGGAGACAGAAGAGAGGAGGACAGATGAGAGGAGACA